>NW_027520312.1:0-198041 GCF_051991245.1 Festucalex cinctus
GTTTGGTTTAGATTTGACAGCCATAATCAGCAATTGTGTACATTTGAGCTGAATGTGTCAAAATCTTAAAAATTAACAGGTGCCCAAGCAATTTCATGCTAGAATCATCATCCGGATGCCAAAATAAACTAAATACAGCAAAAGATTTGAGTGCACAACGTTTGGTTTAGGTTTGACAGCCATAATCACCTTTTTATTGCTTTAAATGCGTTTTTAGCGCATGATTGTACATTTGAGCTGAATGTGTCAAAATCTTAAAAATTAACAGGTGCCCAAGCAATTTCATGCTAGAATCATCATCCGGATGCCAAAATAAACTAAATACAGCAAAAGATTTGAGTGCACAACGTTTGGTTTAGATTTGACAGCCATAATCAGCAATTGTGTACATTTGAGCTGAATGTGTCAAAATCTTAAAAATTAACAGGTGCCCAAGCAATTTCATGCTAGAATCATCATCCGGATGCTAAAATAAACTAAATACAGCAAAAGATTTGAGTGCACAACGTTTGGTTTAGGTTTGACAGCCATAATCACCTTTTTATTGCTTTAAATGCGTTTTTAGCGCATGATTGTACATTTGAGCTGAATGTGTCAAAATCTTAAAAATTAACAGGTGCCCAAGCAATTTCATGCTAGAATCATCATCCGGATGCCAAAATAAACTAAATACAGCAAAAGATTTGAGTGCACAACGTTTGGTTTAGATTTGACAGCCATAATCAGCAATTGTGTACATTTGAGCTGAATGTGTCAAAATCTTAAAAATTAACAGGTGCCCAAGCAATTTCATGCTAGAATCATCATCCGGATGCCAAAATAAACTAAATACAGCAAAAGATTTGAGTGCACAACGTTTGGTTTAGGTTTGACAGCCATAATCACCTTTTTATTGCTTTAAATGCGTTTGTAGCGCATGATTGTACATTTGAGCTGAATGTGTCAAAATCTTAAAAATTAACAGGTGCCCAAGCAATTTCATGCTAGAATCATCATCCGGATGCCAAAATAAACTAAATACAGCAAAAGATTTGAGTGCACAACGTTTGGTTTAGGTTTGACAGCCATAATCACCTTTTTATTGCTTTAAATGCGTTTTTAGCGCATGATTGTACATTTGAGCTGAATGTGTCAAAATCTTAAAAATTAACAGGTGCCCAAGCAATTTCATGCTAGAATCATCATCCGGATGCCAAAATAAACTAAATACAGCAAAAGATTTGAGTGCACAACGTTTGGTTTAGGTTTGACAGCCATAATCACCTTTTTATTGCTTTAAATGCGTTTTTAGCGCATGATTGTACATTTGAGCTGAATGTGTCAAAATCTTAAAAATTAACAGGTGCCCAAGCAATTTCATGCTAGAATCATCATCCGGATGCCAAAATAAACTAAATACAGCAAAAGATTTGAGTGCACAACGTTTGGTTTAGATTTGACAGCCATAATCAGCAATTGTGTACATTTGAGCTGAATGTGTCAAAATCTTAAAAATTAACAGGTGCCCAAGCAATTTCATGCTAGAATCATCATCCGGATGCCAAAATAAACTAAATACAGCAAAAGATTTGAGTGCACAACGTTTGGTTTAGATTTGACAGCCATAATCAGCAATTGTGTACATTTGAGCTGAATGTGTCAAAATCTTAAAAATTAACAGGTGCCCAAGCAATTTCATGCTAGAATCATCATCCGGATGCCAAAATAAACTAAATACAGCAAAAGATTTGAGTGCACAACGTTTGGTTTAGGTTTGACAGCCATAATCACCTTTTTATTGCTTTAAATGCGTTTTTAGCGCATGATTGTACATTTGAGCTGAATGTGTCAAAATCTTAAAAATTAACAGGTGCCCAAGCAATTTCATGCTAGAATCATCATCCGGATGCCAAAATAAACTAAATACAGCAAAAGGTTTGAGTGCACAACGTTTGGTTTAGGTTTGACAGCCATAATCACCTTTTTATTGCTTTAAATGCGTTTTTAGCGCATGATTGTACATTTGAGCTGAATGTGTCAAAATCTTAAAAATTAACAGGTGCCCAAGCAATTTCATGCTAGAATCATCATCCGGATGCCAAAATAAACTAAATACAGCAAAAGATTTGAGTGCACAACGTTTGGTTTAGGTTTGACAGCCATAATCAGCAATTGTGTACATTTGAGCTGAATGTGTCAAAATCTTAAAAATTAACAGGTGCCCAAGCAATTTCATGCTAGAATCATCATCCGGATGCCAAAATAAACTAAATACAGCAAAAGATTTGAGTGCACAGCGTTTGGTTTAGATTTGACAGCCATAATCAGCAATTGTGTACATTTGAGCTGAATGTGTCAAAATCTTAAAAATTAACAGGTGCCCAAGCAATTTCATGCTAGAATCATCATCCGGATGCCAAAATAAACTAAATACAGCAAAAGATTTGAGTGCACAGCGTTTGGTTTAGATTTGACAGCCATAATCAGCAATTGTGTACATTTGAGCTGAATGTGTCAAAATCTTAAAAATTAACGGGTGCCCAAGCAATTTCATGCTAGAATCATCATCCGGATGCCAAAATAAACTAAATACAGCAAAAGATTTGAGTGCACAACGTTTGGTTTAGGTTTGACAGCCATAATCACCTTTTTATTGCTTTAAATGCGTTTGTAGCGCATGATTGTACATTTGAGCTGAATGTGTCAAAATCTTAAAAATTAACAGGTGCCCAAGCAATTTCATGCTAGAATCATCATCCGGATGCCAAAATAAACTAAATACAGCAAAAGATTTGAGTGCACAACGTTTGGTTTAGGTTTGACAGCCATAATCACCTTTTTATTGCTTTAAATGCGTTTTTAGCGCATGATTGTACATTTGAGCTGAATGTGTCAAAATCTTAAAAATTAACAGGTGCCCAAGCAATTTCATGCTAGAATCATCATCCGGATGCCAAAATAAACTAAATACAGCAAAAGATTTGAGTGCACAACGTTTGGTTTAGGTTTGACAGCCATAATCACCTTTTTATTGCTTTAAATGCGTTTTTAGCGCATGATTGTACATTTGAGCTGAATGTGTCAAAATCTTAAAAATTAACAGGTGCCCAAGCAATTTCATGCTAGAATCATCATCCGGATGCCAAAATAAACTAAATACAGCAAAAGATTTGAGTGCACAACGTTTGGTTTAGATTTGACAGCCATAATCAGCAATTGTGTACATTTGAGCTGAATGTGTCAAAATCTTAAAAATTAACAGGTGCCCAAGCAATTTCATGCTAGAATCATCATCCGGATGCCAAAATAAACTAAATACAGCAAAAGATTTGAGTGCACAACGTTTGGTTTAGATTTGACAGCCATAATCAGCAATTGTGTACATTTGAGCTGAATGTGTCAAAATCTTAAAAATTAACAGGTGCCCAAGCAATTTCATGCTAGAATCATCATCCGGATGCCAAAATAAACTAAATACAGCAAAAGATTTGAGTGCACAACGTTTGGTTTAGGTTTGACAGCCATAATCACCTTTTTATTGCTTTAAATGCGTTTTTAGCGCATGATTGTACATTTGAGCTGAATGTGTCAAAATCTTAAAAATTAACAGGTGCCCAAGCAATTTCATGCTAGAATCATCATCCGGATGCCAAAATAAACTAAATACAGCAAAAGGTTTGAGTGCACAACGTTTGGTTTAGGTTTGACAGCCATAATCACCTTTTTATTGCTTTAAATGCGTTTTTAGCGCATGATTGTACATTTGAGCTGAATGTGTCAAAATCTTAAAAATTAACAGGTGCCCAAGCAATTTCATGCTAGAATCATCATCCGGATGCCAAAATAAACTAAATACAGCAAAAGATTTGAGTGCACAACGTTTGGTTTAGGTTTGACAGCCATAATCAGCAATTGTGTACATTTGAGCTGAATGTGTCAAAATCTTAAAAATTAACAGGTGCCCAAGCAATTTCATGCTAGAATCATCATCCGGATGCCAAAATAAACTAAATACAGCAAAAGATTTGAGTGCACAGCGTTTGGTTTAGATTTGACAGCCATAATCAGCAATTGTGTACATTTGAGCTGAATGTGTCAAAATCTTAAAAATTAACAGGTGCCCAAGCAATTTCATGCTAGAATCATCATCCGGATGCCAAAATAAACTAAATACAGCAAAAGATTTGGGTGCACAACGTTTGGTTTAGGTTTGACAGCCATAATCACCTTTTTATTGCTTTAAATGCGTTTTTAGCGCATGATTGTACATTTGAGCTGAATGTGTCAAAATCTTAAAAATTAACAGGTGCCCAAGCAATTTCATGCTAGAATCATCATCCGGATGCCAAAATAAACTAAATACAGCAAAAGATTTGAGTGCACAACGTTTGGTTTAGATTTGACAGCCATAATCAGCAATTGTGTACATTTGAGCTGAATGTGTCAAAATCTTAAAAATTAACAGGTGCCCAAGCAATTTCATGCTAGAATCATCATCCGGATGCCAAAATAAACTAAATACAGCAAAAGATTTGAGTGCACAACGTTTGGTTTAGGTTTGACAGCCATAATCACCTTTTTATTGCTTTAAATGCGTTTTTAGCGCATGATTGTACATTTGAGCTGAATGTGTCAAAATCTTAAAAATTAACAGGTGCCCAAGCAATTTCATGCTAGAATCATCATCCGGATGCCAAAATAATCTAAATACAGCAAAAGATTTGAGTGCACAACGTTTGGTTTAGGTTTGACAGCCATAATCACCTTTTTATTGCTTTAAATGCGTTTTTAGCGCATGATTGTACATTTGAGCTGAATGTGTCAAAATCTTAAAAATTAACAGGTGCCCAAGCAATTTCATGCTAGAATCATCATCCGGATGCCAAAATAAACTAAATACAGCAAAAGATTTGAGTGCACAACGTTTGGTTTAGATTTGACAGCCATAATCAGCAATTGTGTACATTTGAGCTGAATGTGTCAAAATCTTAAAAATTAACAGGTGCCCAAGCAATTTCATGCTAGAATCATCATCCGGATGCCAAAATAAACTAAATACAGCAAAAGATTTGAGTGCACAACGTTTGGTTTAGGTTTGACAGCCATAATCAGCAATTGTGTACATTTGAACTGAATGTGTCAAAATCTTAAAAATTAACAGGTGCCCAAGCAATTTCATGCTAGAATCATCATCCGGATGCCAAAATAAACTAAATACAGCAAAAGATTTGAGTGCACAACGTTTGGTTTAGGTTTGACAGCCATAATCACCTTTTTATTGCTTTAAATGCGTTTTTAGCTTATGATTGTACATTTGAGCTGAATGTGTCAAAATCTTAAAAATTAACAGGTGCCCAAGCAATTTCATGCTAGAATCATCATCCGGATGCCAAAATAAACTAAATACAGCAAAAGATTTGAGTGCACAACGTTTGGTTTAGGTTTGACAGCCATAATCAGCAATTGTGTACATTTGAGCTGAATGTGTCAAAATCTTAAAAATTAACAGGTGCCCAAGCAATTTCATGCTAGAATCATCATCCGGATGCCAAAATAAACTAAATACAGCAAAAGATTTGAGTGCACAACGTTTGATTTAGGTTTGACAGCCATAATGACCTTTTTATTGCTTTAAATGCGTTTGTAGCGCATGATTGTACATTTGAGCTGAATGTGTCAAAATCTTAAAAATTAACAGGTGCCCAAGCAATTTCATGCTAGAATCATCATCCGGATGCCAAAATAAACTAAATACAGCAAAAGATTTGAGTGCACAACGTTTGGTTTAGGTTTGACAGCCATAATCAGCAATTGTGTACATTTGAGCTGAATGTGTCAAAATCTTAAAAATTAACAGGTGCCCAAGCAATTTCATGCTAGAATCATCATCCGGATGCCAAAATAAACTAAATACAGCAAAAGATTTGAGTGCACAACGTTTGGTTTAGGTTTGACAGCCATAATCACCTTTTTATTGCTTTAAATGCGTTTTTAGCGCATGATTGTACATTTGAGCTGAATGTGTCAAAATCTTAAAAATTAACAGGTGCCCAAGCAATTTCATGCTAGAATCATCATCCGGATGCCAAAATAAACTAAATACAGCAAAAGATTTGAGTGCACAACGTTTGGTTTAGGTTTGACAGCCATAATCAGCAATTGTGTACATTTGAGCTGAATGTGTCAAAATCTTAAAAATTAACAGGTGCCCAAGCAATTTCATGCTAGAATCATCATCCGGATGCCAAAATAAACTAAATACAGCAAAAGATTTGAGTGCACAACGTTTGATTTAGGTTTGACAGCCATAATCACCTTTTTATTGCTTTAAATGCGTTTGTAGCGCATGATTGTACATTTGAGCTGAATGTGTCAAAATCTTAAAAATTAACAGGTGCCCAAGCAATTTCATGCTAGAATCATCATCCGGATGCCAAAATAAACTAAATACAGCAAAAGATTTGAGTGCACAACGTTTGGTTTAGGTTTGACAGCCATAATCAGCAATTGTGTACATTTGAGCTGAATGTGTCAAAATCTTAAAAATTAACAGGTGCCCAAGCAATTTCATGCTAGAATCATCATCCGGATGCCAAAATAAACTAAATACAGCAAAAGATTTGAGTGCACAACGTTTGGTTTAGGTTTGACAGCCATAATCACCTTTTTATTGCTTTAAATGCGTTTTTAGCGCATGATTGTACATTTGAGCTGAATGTGTCAAAATCTTAAAAATTAACAGGTGCCCAAACAATTTCATGCTAGAATCATCATCCGGATGCCAAAATAAACTAAATACAGCAAAAGATTTGAGTGCACAACGTTTGGTTTAGATTTGACAGCCATAATCAGCAATTGTGTACATTTGAGCTGAATGTGTCAAAATCTTAAAAATTAACAGGTGCCCAAGCAATTTCATGCTAGAATCATCATCCGGATGCCAAAATAAACTAAATACAGCAAAAGATTTGAGTGCACAACGTTTGGTTTAGGTTTGACAGCCATAATCAGCAATTGTGTACATTTGAACTGAATGTGTCAAAATCTTAAAAATTAACAGGTGCCCAAGCAATTTCATGCTAGAATCATCATCCGGATGCCAAAATAAACTAAATACAGCAAAAGATTTGAGTGCACAACGTTTGGTTTAGGTTTGACAGCCATAATCACCTTTTTATTGCTTTAAATGCGTTTTTAGCTTATGATTGTACATTTGAGCTGAATGTGTCAAAATCTTAAAAATTAACAGGTGCCCAAGCAATTTCATGCTAGAATCATCATCCGGATGCCAAAATAAACTAAATACAGCAAAAGATTTGAGTGCACAACGTTTGGTTTAGGTTTGACAGCCATAATCAGCAATTGTGTACATTTGAGCTGAATGTGTCAAAATCTTAAAAATTAACAGGTGCCCAAGCAATTTCATGCTAGAATCATCATCCGGATGCCAAAATAAACTAAATACAGCAAAAGATTTGAGTGCACAACGTTTGGTTTAGGTTTGACAGCCATAATCACCTTTTTATTGCTTTAAATGCGTTTTTAGCGCATGATTGTACATTTGAGCTGAATGTGTCAAAATCTTAAAAATTAACAGGTGCCCAAGCAATTTCATGCTAGAATCATCATCCGGATGCCAAAATAAACTAAATACAGCAAAAGATTTGAGTGCACAACGTTTGGTTTAGATTTGACAGCCATAATCAGCAATTGTGTACATTTGAGCTGAATGTGTCAAAATCTTAAAAATTAACAGGTGCCCAAGCAATTTCATGCTAGAATCATCATCCGGATGCCAAAATAAACTAAATACAGCAAAAGATTTGAGTGCACAACGTTTGGTTTAGGTTTGACAGCCATAATCACCTTTTTATTGCTTTAAATGCGTTTTTAGCGCATGATTGTACATTTGAGCTGAATGTGTCAAAATCTTAAAAATTAACAGGTGCCCAAGCAATTTCATGCTAGAATCATCATCCGGATGCCAAAATAAACTAAATACAGCAAAAGATTTGAGTGCACAACGTTTGGTTTAGATTTGACAGCCATAATCAGCAATTGTGTACATTTGAGCTGAATGTGTCAAAATCTTAAAAATTAACAGGTGCCCAAGCAATTTCATGCTAGAATCATCATCCGGATGCCAAAATAAACTAAATACAGCAAAAGATTTGAGTGCACAACGTTTGGTTTAGGTTTGACAGCCATAATCACCTTTTTATTGCTTTAAATGCGTTTTTAGCGCATGATTGTACATTTGAGCTGAATGTGTCAAAATCTTAAAAATTAACAGGTGCCCAAGCAATTTCATGCTAGAATCATCATCCGGATGCCAAAATAAACTAAATACAGCAAAAGATTTGAGTGCACAACGTTTGGTTTAGGTTTGACAGCCATAATCAGCAATTGTGTACATTTGAGCTGAATGTGTCAAAATCTTAAAAATTAACAGGTGCCCAAGCAATTTCATGCTAGAATCATCATCCGGATGCCAAAATAAACTAAATACAGCAAAAGATTTGAGTGCACAACGTTTGATTTAGGTTTGACAGCCATAATCACCTTTTTATTGCTTTAAATGCGTTTGTAGCGCATGATTGTACATTTGAGCTGAATGTGTCAAAATCTTAAAAATTAACAGGTGCCCAAGCAATTTCATGCTAGAATCATCATCCGGATGCCAAAATAAACTAAATACAGCAAAAGATTTGAGTGCACAACGTTTGGTTTAGGTTTGACAGCCATAATCAGCAATTGTGTACATTTGAGCTGAATGTGTCAAAATCTTAAAAATTAACAGGTGCCCAAGCAATTTCATGCTAGAATCATCATCCGGATGCCAAAATAAACTAAATACAGCAAAAGATTTGAGTGCACAACGTTTGGTTTAGGTTTGACAGCCATAATCACCTTTTTATTGCTTTAAATGCGTTTTTAGCGCATGATTGTACATTTGAGCTGAATGTGTCAAAATCTTAAAAATTAACAGGTGCCCAAACAATTTCATGCTAGAATCATCATCCGGATGCCAAAATAAACTAAATACAGCAAAAGATTTGAGTGCACAACGTTTGGTTTAGATTTGACAGCCATAATCAGCAATTGTGTACATTTGAGCTGAATGTGTCAAAATCTTAAAAATTAACAGGTGCCCAAGCAATTTCATGCTAGAATCATCATCCGGATGCCAAAATAAACTAAATACAGCAAAAGATTTGAGTGCACAACGTTTGGTTTAGGTTTGACAGCCATAATCACCTTTTTATTGCTTTAAATGCGTTTTTAGCGCATGATTGTACATTTGAGCTGAATGTGTCAAAATCTTACAAATTAACAGGTGCCCAAGCAATTTCATGCTAGAATCATCATCCGGATGCCAAAATAAACTAAATACAGCAAAAGATTTGAGTGCACAACGTTTGGTTTAGGTTTGACAGCCATAATCAGCAATTGTGTACATTTGAGCTGAATGTGTCAAAATCTTAAAAATTAACAAGTGCCCAAGCAATTTAATGCTAGAATCATCATCCGGATGCCAAAATAAACTAAATACAGCAAAAGATTTGAGTGCACAACGTTTGGTTTAGGTTTGACAGCCATAATCACCTTTTTATTGCTTTAAATGCGTTTTTAGCGCATGATTGTACATTTGAGCTGAATGTGTCAAAATCTTAAAAATTAACAGGTGCCCAAGCAATTTCATGCTAGAATCATCATCCGGATGCCAAAATAAACTAAATACAGCAAAAGATTTGAGTGCACAACGTTTGGTTTAGGTTTGACAGCCATAATCACCTTTTTATTGCTTTAAATGCGTTTTTAGCGCATGATTGTACATTTGAGCTGAATGTGTCAAAATCTTAAAAATTAACAGGTGCCCAAGTAATTTCATGCTAGAATCATCAACCGGATGCCAAAATAAACTAAATACAGCAAAAGATTTGAGTGCACAACGTTTGGTTTAGATTTGACAGCCATAATCAGCAATTGTGTACATTTGAGCTGAATGTGTCAAAATCTTAAAAATTAACAGGTGCCCAAGCAATTTCATGCTAGAATCATCATCCGGATGCCAAAATAAACTAAATACAGCAAAAGATTTGAGTGCACAACGTTTGGTTTAGATTTGACAGCCATAATCAGCAATTGTGTACATTTGAGCTGAATGTGTCAAAATCTTAAAAATTAACAGGTGCCCAAGCAATTTCATGCTAGAATCATCATCCGGATGCCAAAATAAACTAAATACAGCAAAAGATTTGAGTGCACAACGTTTGGTTTAGGTTTGACAGCCATAATCACCTTTTTATTGCTTTAAATGCGTTTTTAGCGCATGATTGTACATTTGAGCTGAATGTGTCAAAATCTTAAAAATTAACAGGTGCCCAAGCAATTTCATGCTAGAATCATCATCCGGATGCCAAAATAAACTAAATACAGCAAAAGATTTGAGTGCACAACGTTTGGTTTAGATTTGACAGCCATAATCAAAAATTGTGTACATTTGAGCTGAATGTGTCAAAATCTTAAAAATTAACAGGTGCCCAAGCAATTTCATGCTAGAATCATCATCCGGATGCCAAAATAAACTAAATACAGCAAAAGATTTGAGTGCACAACGTTTGGTTTAGATTTGACAGCCATAATCAGAAATTGTGTACATTTGAGCTGAATGTGTCAAAATCTTAAAAATTAACAGGTGCCCAAGCAATTTCATGCTAGAATCATCATCCGGATGCCAAAATAAACTAAATACAGCAAAAGATTTGAGTGCACAGCGTTTGGTTTAGATTTGACAGCCATAATCAGCAATTGTGTACATTTGAGCTGAATGTGTCAAAATCTTAAAAATTAACGGGTGCCCAAGCAATTTCATGCTAGAATCATCATCCGGATGCCAAAATAAACTAAATACAGCAAAAGATTTGAGTGCACAACGTTTGGTTTAGGTTTGACAGCCATAATCACCTTTTTATTGCTTTAAATGCGTTTGTAGCGCATGATTGTACATTTGAGCTGAATGTGTCAAAATCTTAAAAATTAACAGGTGCCCAAGCAATTTCATGCTAGAATCATCATCCGGATGCCAAAATAAACTAAATACAGCAAAAGATTTGAGTGCACAACGTTTGGTTTAGGTTTGACAGCCATAATCACCTTTTTATTGCTTTAAATGCGTTTTTAGCGCATGATTGTACATTTGAGCTGAATGTGTCAAAATCTTAAAAATTAACAGGTGCCCAAGCAATTTCATGCTAGAATCATCATCCGGATGCCAAAATAAACTAAATACAGCAAAAGATTTGAGTGCACAACGTTTGGTTTAGGTTTGACAGCCATAATCACCTTTTTATTGCTTTAAATGCGTTTTTAGCGCATGATTGTACATTTGAGCTGAATGTGTCAAAATCTTAAAAATTAACAGGTGCCCAAGCAATTTCATGCTAGAATCATCATCCGGATGCCAAAATAAACTAAATACAGCAAAAGATTTGAGTGCACAACGTTTGGTTTAGATTTGACAGCCATAATCAGCAATTGTGTACATTTGAGCTGAATGTGTCAAAATCTTAAAAATTAACAGGTGCCCAAGCAATTTCATGCTAGAATCATCATCCGGATGCCAAAATAAACTAAATACAGCAAAAGATTTGAGTGCACAACGTTTGGTTTAGATTTGACAGCCATAATCAGCAATTGTGTACATTTGAGCTGAATGTGTCAAAATCTTAAAAATTAACAGGTGCCCAAGCAATTTCATGCTAGAATCATCATCCGGATGCCAAAATAAACTAAATACAGCAAAAGATTTGAGTGCACAACGTTTGGTTTAGGTTTGACAGCCATAATCACCTTTTTATTGCTTTAAATGCGTTTTTAGCGCATGATTGTACATTTGAGCTGAATGTGTCAAAATCTTAAAAATTAACAGGTGCCCAAGCAATTTCATGCTAGAATCATCATCCGGATGCCAAAATAAACTAAATACAGCAAAAGGTTTGAGTGCACAACGTTTGGTTTAGGTTTGACAGCCATAATCACCTTTTTATTGCTTTAAATGCGTTTTTAGCGCATGATTGTACATTTGAGCTGAATGTGTCAAAATCTTAAAAATTAACAGGTGCCCAAGCAATTTCATGCTAGAATCATCATCCGGATGCCAAAATAAACTAAATACAGCAAAAGATTTGAGTGCACAACGTTTGGTTTAGGTTTGACAGCCATAATCAGCAATTGTGTACATTTGAGCTGAATGTGTCAAAATCTTAAAAATTAACAGGTGCCCAAGCAATTTCATGCTAGAATCATCATCCGGATGCCAAAATAAACTAAATACAGCAAAAGATTTGAGTGCACAGCGTTTGGTTTAGATTTGACAGCCATAATCAGCAATTGTGTACATTTGAGCTGAATGTGTCAAAATCTTAAAAATTAACAGGTGCCCAAGCAATTTCATGCTAGAATCATCATCCGGATGCCAAAATAAACTAAATACAGCAAAAGATTTGGGTGCACAACGTTTGGTTTAGGTTTGACAGCCATAATCACCTTTTTATTGCTTTAAATGCGTTTTTAGCGCATGATTGTACATTTGAGCTGAATGTGTCAAAATCTTAAAAATTAACAGGTGCCCAAGCAATTTCATGCTAGAATCATCATCCGGATGCCAAAATAAACTAAATACAGCAAAAGATTTGAGTGCACAACGTTTGGTTTAGATTTGACAGCCATAATCAGCAATTGTGTACATTTGAGCTGAATGTGTCAAAATCTTAAAAATTAACAGGTGCCCAAGCAATTTCATGCTAGAATCATCATCCGGATGCCAAAATAAACTAAATACAGCAAAAGATTTGAGTGCACAACGTTTGGTTTAGGTTTGACAGCCATAATCACCTTTTTATTGCTTTAAATGCGTTTTTAGCGCATGATTGTACATTTGAGCTGAATGTGTCAAAATCTTAAAAATTAACAGGTGCCCAAGCAATTTCATGCTAGAATCATCATCCGGATGCCAAAATAATCTAAATACAGCAAAAGATTTGAGTGCACAACGTTTGGTTTAGGTTTGACAGCCATAATCACCTTTTTATTGCTTTAAATGCGTTTTTAGCGCATGATTGTACATTTGAGCTGAATGTGTCAAAATCTTAAAAATTAACAGGTGCCCAAGCAATTTCATGCTAGAATCATCATCCGGATGCCAAAATAAACTAAATACAGCAAAAGATTTGAGTGCACAACGTTTGGTTTAGATTTGACAGCCATAATCAGCAATTGTGTACATTTGAGCTGAATGTGTCAAAATCTTAAAAATTAACAGGTGCCCAAGCAATTTCATGCTAGAATCATCATCCGGATGCCAAAATAAACTAAATACAGCAAAAGATTTGAGTGCACAACGTTTGGTTTAGGTTTGACAGCCATAATCAGCAATTGTGTACATTTGAACTGAATGTGTCAAAATCTTAAAAATTAACAGGTGCCCAAGCAATTTCATGCTAGAATCATCATCCGGATGCCAAAATAAACTAAATACAGCAAAAGATTTGAGTGCACAACGTTTGGTTTAGGTTTGACAGCCATAATCACCTTTTTATTGCTTTAAATGCGTTTTTAGCTTATGATTGTACATTTGAGCTGAATGTGTCAAAATCTTAAAAATTAACAGGTGCCCAAGCAATTTCATGCTAGAATCATCATCCGGATGCCAAAATAAACTAAATACAGCAAAAGATTTGAGTGCACAACGTTTGGTTTAGGTTTGACAGCCATAATCAGCAATTGTGTACATTTGAGCTGAATGTGTCAAAATCTTAAAAATTAACAGGTGCCCAAGCAATTTCATGCTAGAATCATCATCCGGATGCCAAAATAAACTAAATACAGCAAAAGATTTGAGTGCACAACGTTTGATTTAGGTTTGACAGCCATAATGACCTTTTTATTGCTTTAAATGCGTTTGTAGCGCATGATTGTACATTTGAGCTGAATGTGTCAAAATCTTAAAAATTAACAGGTGCCCAAGCAATTTCATGCTAGAATCATCATCCGGATGCCAAAATAAACTAAATACAGCAAAAGATTTGAGTGCACAACGTTTGGTTTAGGTTTGACAGCCATAATCAGCAATTGTGTACATTTGAGCTGAATGTGTCAAAATCTTAAAAATTAACAGGTGCCCAAGCAATTTCATGCTAGAATCATCATCCGGATGCCAAAATAAACTAAATACAGCAAAAGATTTGAGTGCACAACGTTTGGTTTAGGTTTGACAGCCATAATCACCTTTTTATTGCTTTAAATGCGTTTTTAGCGCATGATTGTACATTTGAGCTGAATGTGTCAAAATCTTAAAAATTAACAGGTGCCCAAGCAATTTCATGCTAGAATCATCATCCGGATGCCAAAATAAACTAAATACAGCAAAAGATTTGAGTGCACAACGTTTGGTTTAGGTTTGACAGCCATAATCAGCAATTGTGTACATTTGAGCTGAATGTGTCAAAATCTTAAAAATTAACAGGTGCCCAAGCAATTTCATGCTAGAATCATCATCCGGATGCCAAAATAAACTAAATACAGCAAAAGATTTGAGTGCACAACGTTTGATTTAGGTTTGACAGCCATAATCACCTTTTTATTGCTTTAAATGCGTTTGTAGCGCATGATTGTACATTTGAGCTGAATGTGTCAAAATCTTAAAAATTAACAGGTGCCCAAGCAATTTCATGCTAGAATCATCATCCGGATGCCAAAATAAACTAAATACAGCAAAAGATTTGAGTGCACAACGTTTGGTTTAGGTTTGACAGCCATAATCAGCAATTGTGTACATTTGAGCTGAATGTGTCAAAATCTTAAAAATTAACAGGTGCCCAAGCAATTTCATGCTAGAATCATCATCCGGATGCCAAAATAAACTAAATACAGCAAAAGATTTGAGTGCACAACGTTTGGTTTAGGTTTGACAGCCATAATCACCTTTTTATTGCTTTAAATGCGTTTTTAGCGCATGATTGTACATTTGAGCTGAATGTGTCAAAATCTTAAAAATTAACAGGTGCCCAAACAATTTCATGCTAGAATCATCATCCGGATGCCAAAATAAACTAAATACAGCAAAAGATTTGAGTGCACAACGTTTGGTTTAGATTTGACAGCCATAATCAGCAATTGTGTACATTTGAGCTGAATGTGTCAAAATCTTAAAAATTAACAGGTGCCCAAGCAATTTCATGCTAGAATCATCATCCGGATGCCAAAATAAACTAAATACAGCAAAAGATTTGAGTGCACAACGTTTGGTTTAGGTTTGACAGCCATAATCAGCAATTGTGTACATTTGAACTGAATGTGTCAAAATCTTAAAAATTAACAGGTGCCCAAGCAATTTCATGCTAGAATCATCATCCGGATGCCAAAATAAACTAAATACAGCAAAAGATTTGAGTGCACAACGTTTGGTTTAGGTTTGACAGCCATAATCACCTTTTTATTGCTTTAAATGCGTTTTTAGCTTATGATTGTACATTTGAGCTGAATGTGTCAAAATCTTAAAAATTAACAGGTGCCCAAGCAATTTCATGCTAGAATCATCATCCGGATGCCAAAATAAACTAAATACAGCAAAAGATTTGAGTGCACAACGTTTGGTTTAGGTTTGACAGCCATAATCAGCAATTGTGTACATTTGAGCTGAATGTGTCAAAATCTTAAAAATTAACAGGTGCCCAAGCAATTTCATGCTAGAATCATCATCCGGATGCCAAAATAAACTAAATACAGCAAAAGATTTGAGTGCACAACGTTTGGTTTAGGTTTGACAGCCATAATCACCTTTTTATTGCTTTAAATGCGTTTTTAGCGCATGATTGTACATTTGAGCTGAATGTGTCAAAATCTTAAAAATTAACAGGTGCCCAAGCAATTTCATGCTAGAATCATCATCCGGATGCCAAAATAAACTAAATACAGCAAAAGATTTGAGTGCACAACGTTTGGTTTAGATTTGACAGCCATAATCAGCAATTGTGTACATTTGAGCTGAATGTGTCAAAATCTTAAAAATTAACAGGTGCCCAAGCAATTTCATGCTAGAATCATCATCCGGATGCCAAAATAAACTAAATACAGCAAAAGATTTGAGTGCACAACGTTTGGTTTAGGTTTGACAGCCATAATCACCTTTTTATTGCTTTAAATGCGTTTTTAGCGCATGATTGTACATTTGAGCTGAATGTGTCAAAATCTTAAAAATTAACAGGTGCCCAAGCAATTTCATGCTAGAATCATCATCCGGATGCCAAAATAAACTAAATACAGCAAAAGATTTGAGTGCACAACGTTTGGTTTAGATTTGACAGCCATAATCAGCAATTGTGTACATTTGAGCTGAATGTGTCAAAATCTTAAAAATTAACAGGTGCCCAAGCAATTTCATGCTAGAATCATCATCCGGATGCCAAAATAAACTAAATACAGCAAAAGATTTGAGTGCACAACGTTTGGTTTAGGTTTGACAGCCATAATCACCTTTTTATTGCTTTAAATGCGTTTTTAGCGCATGATTGTACATTTGAGCTGAATGTGTCAAAATCTTAAAAATTAACAGGTGCCCAAGCAATTTCATGCTAGAATCATCATCCGGATGCCAAAATAAACTAAATACAGCAAAAGATTTGAGTGCACAACGTTTGGTTTAGGTTTGACAGCCATAATCAGCAATTGTGTACATTTGAGCTGAATGTGTCAAAATCTTAAAAATTAACAGGTGCCCAAGCAATTTCATGCTAGAATCATCATCCGGATGCCAAAATAAACTAAATACAGCAAAAGATTTGAGTGCACAACGTTTGATTTAGGTTTGACAGCCATAATCACCTTTTTATTGCTTTAAATGCGTTTGTAGCGCATGATTGTACATTTGAGCTGAATGTGTCAAAATCTTAAAAATTAACAGGTGCCCAAGCAATTTCATGCTAGAATCATCATCCGGATGCCAAAATAAACTAAATACAGCAAAAGATTTGAGTGCACAACGTTTGGTTTAGGTTTGACAGCCATAATCAGCAATTGTGTACATTTGAGCTGAATGTGTCAAAATCTTAAAAATTAACAGGTGCCCAAGCAATTTCATGCTAGAATCATCATCCGGATGCCAAAATAAACTAAATACAGCAAAAGATTTGAGTGCACAACGTTTGGTTTAGGTTTGACAGCCATAATCACCTTTTTATTGCTTTAAATGCGTTTTTAGCGCATGATTGTACATTTGAGCTGAATGTGTCAAAATCTTAAAAATTAACAGGTGCCCAAACAATTTCATGCTAGAATCATCATCCGGATGCCAAAATAAACTAAATACAGCAAAAGATTTGAGTGCACAACGTTTGGTTTAGATTTGACAGCCATAATCAGCAATTGTGTACATTTGAGCTGAATGTGTCAAAATCTTAAAAATTAACAGGTGCCCAAGCAATTTCATGCTAGAATCATCATCCGGATGCCAAAATAAACTAAATACAGCAAAAGATTTGAGTGCACAACGTTTGGTTTAGGTTTGACAGCCATAATCACCTTTTTATTGCTTTAAATGCGTTTTTAGCGCATGATTGTACATTTGAGCTGAATGTGTCAAAATCTTACAAATTAACAGGTGCCCAAGCAATTTCATGCTAGAATCATCATCCGGATGCCAAAATAAACTAAATACAGCAAAAGATTTGAGTGCACAACGTTTGGTTTAGGTTTGACAGCCATAATCAGCAATTGTGTACATTTGAGCTGAATGTGTCAAAATCTTAAAAATTAACAAGTGCCCAAGCAATTTAATGCTAGAATCATCATCCGGATGCCAAAATAAACTAAATACAGCAAAAGATTTGAGTGCACAACGTTTGGTTTAGGTTTGACAGCCATAATCACCTTTTTATTGCTTTAAATGCGTTTTTAGCGCATGATTGTACATTTGAGCTGAATGTGTCAAAATCTTAAAAATTAACAGGTGCCCAAGCAATTTCATGCTAGAATCATCATCCGGATGCCAAAATAAACTAAATACAGCAAAAGATTTGAGTGCACAACGTTTGGTTTAGGTTTGACAGCCATAATCACCTTTTTATTGCTTTAAATGCGTTTTTAGCGCATGATTGTACATTTGAGCTGAATGTGTCAAAATCTTAAAAATTAACAGGTGCCCAAGTAATTTCATGCTAGAATCATCAACCGGATGCCAAAATAAACTAAATACAGCAAAAGATTTGAGTGCACAACGTTTGGTTTAGATTTGACAGCCATAATCAGCAATTGTGTACATTTGAGCTGAATGTGTCAAAATCTTAAAAATTAACAGGTGCCCAAGCAATTTCATGCTAGAATCATCATCCGGATGCCAAAATAAACTAAATACAGCAAAAGATTTGAGTGCACAACGTTTGGTTTAGATTTGACAGCCATAATCAGCAATTGTGTACATTTGAGCTGAATGTGTCAAAATCTTAAAAATTAACAGGTGCCCAAGCAATTTCATGCTAGAATCATCATCCGGATGCCAAAATAAACTAAATACAGCAAAAGATTTGAGTGCACAACGTTTGGTTTAGGTTTGACAGCCATAATCACCTTTTTATTGCTTTAAATGCGTTTTTAGCGCATGATTGTACATTTGAGCTGAATGTGTCAAAATCTTAAAAATTAACAGGTGCCCAAGCAATTTCATGCTAGAATCATCATCCGGATGCCAAAATAAACTAAATACAGCAAAAGATTTGAGTGCACAACGTTTGGTTTAGATTTGACAGCCATAATCAAAAATTGTGTACATTTGAGCTGAATGTGTCAAAATCTTAAAAATTAACAGGTGCCCAAGCAATTTCATGCTAGAATCATCATCCGGATGCCAAAATAAACTAAATACAGCAAAAGATTTGAGTGCACAACGTTTGGTTTAGATTTGACAGCCATAATCAGAAATTGTGTACATTTGAGCTGAATGTGTCAAAATCTTAAAAATTAACAGGTGCCCAAGCAATTTCATGCTAGAATCATCATCCGGATGCCAAAATAAACTAAATACAGCAAAAGATTTGAGTGCACAACGTTTGGTTTAGATTTGACAGCCATAATCAGCAATTGTGTACATTTGAGCTGAATGTGTCAAAATCTTAAAAATTAACAGGTGCCCAAGCAATTTCATGCTAGAATCATCATCCGGATGCCAAAATAAACTAAATACAGCAAAAGATTTGAGTGCACAACGTTTGGTTTAGGTTTGACAGCCATAATCACCTTTTTATTGCTTTAAATGCGTTTTTAGCGCATGATTGTACATTTGAGCTGAATGTGTCAAAATCTTAAAAATTAACAGGTGCCCAAGCAATTTCATGCTAGAATCATCATCCGGATGCCAAAATAAACTAAATACAGCAAAAGATTTGAGTGCACAACGTTTGGTTTAGATTTGACAGCCATAATCAAAAATTGTGTACATTTGAGCTGAATGTGTCAAAATCTTAAAAATTAACAGGTGCCCAAGCAATTTCATGCTAGAATCATCATCCGGATGCCAAAATAAACTAAATACAGCAAAAGATTTGAGTGCACAACGTTTGGTTTAGATTTGACAGCCATAATCAGAAATTGTGTACATTTGAGCTGAATGTGTCAAAATCTTAAAAATTAACAGGTGCCCAAGCAATTTCATGCTAGAATCATCATCCGGATGCCAAAATAAACTAAATACAGCAAAAGATTTGAGTGCACAACGTTTGGTTTAGGTTTGACAGCCATAATCACCTTTTTATTGCTTTAAATGCGTTTTTAGCGCATGATTGTACATTTGAGCTGAATGTGTCAAAATCTTAAAAATTAACAGGTGCCGAGGCAATTTCATGCTAGAATCATCATCCGGATGCCAAAATAAACTAAATACAGCAAAAGATTTGAGTGCACAACGTTTGGTTTAGATTTGACAGCCATAATCAGCAATTGTGTACATTTGAGCTGAATGTGTCAAAATCTTAAAAATTAACAGGTGCCCAAGCAATTTCATGCTAGAATCATCATCCGGATGCCAAAATAAACTAAATACAGCAAAAGATTTGAGTGCACAACGTTTGGTTTAGGTTTGACAGCCATAATCACCTTTTTATTGCTTTAAATGCGTTTTTAGCGCATGATTGTACATTTGAGCTGAATGTGTCAAAATCTTAAAAATTAACAGGTGCCCAAGCAATTTCATGCTAGAATCATCATCCGGATGCCAAAATAAACTAAATACAGCAAAAGATTTGAGTGCACAACGTTTGGTTTAGATTTGACAGCCATAATCAGCAATTGTGTACATTTGAGCTGAATGTGTCAAAATCTTAAAAATTAACGGGTGCCCAAGCAATTTCATGCTAGAATCATCATCCGGATGCCAAAATAAACTAAATACAGCAAAAGATTTGAGTGCACAACGTTTGGTTTAGGTTTGACAGCCATAATCACCTTTTTATTGCTTTAAATGCGTTTTTAGCGCATGATTGTACATTTGAGCTGAATGTGTCAAAATCTTAAAAATTAACAGGTGCCCAAGCAATTTCATGCTAGAATCATCATCCGGATGCCAAAATAAACAAAATACAGCAAAAGATTTGAGTGCACAACGTTTGGTTTAGATTTGACAGCCATAATCAGCAATTGTGTACATTTGAGCTGAATGTGTCAAAATCTTAAAAATTAACAGGTGCCCAAGCAATTTCATGCGAGAATCATCATCCGGATGCTAAAATAAACTAAATACAGCAAAAGATTTGAGTGCACAACGTTTGGTTTAGGTTTGACAGCCATAATCACCTTTTTATTGCTTTAAATGCGTTTGTAGCGCATGATTGTACATTTGAGCTGAATGTGTCAAAATCTTAAAAATTAACAGGTGCCCAAGCAATTTCATGCTAGAATCATCATCCGGATGCCAAAATAAACTAAATACAGCAAAAGATTTGAGTGCACAACGTTTGGTTTAGGTTTGACAGCCATAATCACCTTTTTATTGCTTTAAATGCGTTTTTAGCGCATGATTGTACATTTGAGCTGAATGTGTCAAAATCTTAAAAATTAACAGGTGCCCAAGCAATTTCATGCTAGAATCATCATCCGGATGCCAAAATAAACTAAATACAGCAAAAGATTTGAGTGCACAACGTTTGGTTTAGATTTGACAGCCATAATCAGCAATTGTGTACATTTGAGCTGAATGTGTCAAAATCTTAAAAATTAACAGGTGCCCAAGCAATTTCATGCTAGAATCATCATCCGGATGCCAAAATAAACTAAATACAGCAAAAGATTTGAGTGCACAACGTTTGGTTTAGATTTGACAGCCATAATCAGCAATTGTGTACATTTGAGCTGAATGTGTCAAAATCTTAAAAATTAACAGGTGCCCAAGCAATTTCATGCTAGAATCATCATCCGGATGCCAAAATAAACTAAATACAGCAAAAGATTTGAGTGCACAACGTTTGGTTTAGGTTTGACAGCCATAATCACCTTTTTATTGCTTTAAATGCGTTTTTAGCGCATGATTGTACATTTGAGCTGAATGTGTCAAAATCTTAAAAATTAACAGGTGCCCAAGCAATTTCATGCTAGAATCATCATCCGGATGCCAAAATAAACTAAATACAGCAAAAGGTTTGAGTGCACAACGTTTGGTTTAGGTTTGACAGCCATAATCACCTTTTTATTGCTTTAAATGCGTTTTTAGCGCATGATTGTACATTTGAGCTGAATGTGTCAAAATCTTAAAAATTAACAGGTGCCCAAGCAATTTCATGCTAGAATCATCATCCGGATGCCAAAATAAACTAAATACAGCAAAAGATTTGAGTGCACAACGTTTGGTTTAGGTTTGACAGCCATAATCAGCAATTGTGTACATTTGAGCTGAATGTGTCAAAATCTTAAAAATTAACAGGTGCCCAAGCAATTTCATGCTAGAATCATCATCCGGATGCCAAAATAAACTAAATACAGCAAAAGATTTGAGTGCACAGCGTTTGGTTTAGATTTGACAGCCATAATCAGCAATTGTGTACATTTGAGCTGAATGTGTCAAAATCTTAAAAATTAACAGGTGCCCAAGCAATTTCATGCTAGAATCATCATCCGGATGCCAAAATAAACTAAATACAGCAAAAGATTTGGGTGCACAACGTTTGGTTTAGGTTTGACAGCCATAATCACCTTTTTATTGCTTTAAATGCGTTTTTAGCGCATGATTGTACATTTGAGCTGAATGTGTCAAAATCTTAAAAATTAACAGGTGCCCAAGCAATTTCATGCTAGAATCATCATCCGGATGCCAAAATAAACTAAATACAGCAAAAGATTTGAGTGCACAACGTTTGGTTTAGATTTGACAGCCATAATCAGCAATTGTGTACATTTGAGCTGAATGTGTCAAAATCTTAAAAATTAACAGGTGCCCAAGCAATTTCATGCTAGAATCATCATCCGGATGCCAAAATAAACTAAATACAGCAAAAGATTTGAGTGCACAACGTTTGGTTTAGGTTTGACAGCCATAATCACCTTTTTATTGCTTTAAATGCGTTTTTAGCGCATGATTGTACATTTGAGCTGA
This sequence comes from Festucalex cinctus, assembly GCF_051991245.1. NCBI lineage: Eukaryota > Metazoa > Chordata > Actinopteri > Syngnathiformes > Syngnathidae > Festucalex > Festucalex cinctus. The sequence goes on from NW_027520312.1 coordinate 22,613, forward strand.
ATGTGTCAAAATCTTAAAAATTAACAGGTGCCCAAGCAATTTCATGCTAGAATCATCATCCGGATGCCAAAATAAACTAAATACAGCAAAAGATTTGAGTGCACAACGTTTGGTTTAGATTTGACAGCCATAATCAAAAATTGTGTACATTTGAGCTGAATGTGTCAAAATCTTAAAAATTAACAGGTGCCCAAGCAATTTCATGCTAGAATCATCATCCGGATGCCAAAATAAACTAAATACAGCAAAAGATTTGAGTGCACAACGTTTGGTTTAGATTTGACAGCCATAATCAGAAATTGTGTACATTTGAGCTGAATGTGTCAAAATCTTAAAAATTAACAGGTGCCCAAGCAATTTCATGCTAGAATCATCATCCGGATGCCAAAATAAACTAAATACAGCAAAAGATTTGAGTGCACAACGTTTGGTTTAGATTTGACAGCCATAATCAGCAATTGTGTACATTTGAGCTGAATGTGTCAAAATCTTAAAAATTAACAGGTGCCCAAGCAATTTCATGCTAGAATCATCATCCGGATGCCAAAATAAACTAAATACAGCAAAAGATTTGAGTGCACAACGTTTGGTTTAGGTTTGACAGCCATAATCACCTTTTTATTGCTTTAAATGCGTTTTTAGCGCATGATTGTACATTTGAGCTGAATGTGTCAAAATCTTAAAAATTAACAGGTGCCCAAGCAATTTCATGCTAGAATCATCATCCGGATGCCAAAATAAACTAAATACAGCAAAAGATTTGAGTGCACAACGTTTGGTTTAGATTTGACAGCCATAATCAAAAATTGTGTACATTTGAGCTGAATGTGTCAAAATCTTAAAAATTAACAGGTGCCCAAGCAATTTCATGCTAGAATCATCATCCGGATGCCAAAATAAACTAAATACAGCAAAAGATTTGAGTGCACAACGTTTGGTTTAGATTTGACAGCCATAATCAGAAATTGTGTACATTTGAGCTGAATGTGTCAAAATCTTAAAAATTAACAGGTGCCCAAGCAATTTCATGCTAGAATCATCATCCGGATGCCAAAATAAACTAAATACAGCAAAAGATTTGAGTGCACAACGTTTGGTTTAGGTTTGACAGCCATAATCACCTTTTTATTGCTTTAAATGCGTTTTTAGCGCATGATTGTACATTTGAGCTGAATGTGTCAAAATCTTAAAAATTAACAGGTGCCGAGGCAATTTCATGCTAGAATCATCATCCGGATGCCAAAATAAACTAAATACAGCAAAAGATTTGAGTGCACAACGTTTGGTTTAGATTTGACAGCCATAATCAGCAATTGTGTACATTTGAGCTGAATGTGTCAAAATCTTAAAAATTAACAGGTGCCCAAGCAATTTCATGCTAGAATCATCATCCGGATGCCAAAATAAACTAAATACAGCAAAAGATTTGAGTGCACAACGTTTGGTTTAGGTTTGACAGCCATAATCACCTTTTTATTGCTTTAAATGCGTTTTTAGCGCATGATTGTACATTTGAGCTGAATGTGTCAAAATCTTAAAAATTAACAGGTGCCCAAGCAATTTCATGCTAGAATCATCATCCGGATGCCAAAATAAACTAAATACAGCAAAAGATTTGAGTGCACAACGTTTGGTTTAGATTTGACAGCCATAATCAGCAATTGTGTACATTTGAGCTGAATGTGTCAAAATCTTAAAAATTAACGGGTGCCCAAGCAATTTCATGCTAGAATCATCATCCGGATGCCAAAATAAACTAAATACAGCAAAAGATTTGAGTGCACAACGTTTGGTTTAGGTTTGACAGCCATAATCACCTTTTTATTGCTTTAAATGCGTTTTTAGCGCATGATTGTACATTTGAGCTGAATGTGTCAAAATCTTAAAAATTAACAGGTGCCCAAGCAATTTCATGCTAGAATCATCATCCGGATGCCAAAATAAACAAAATACAGCAAAAGATTTGAGTGCACAACGTTTGGTTTAGATTTGACAGCCATAATCAGCAATTGTGTACATTTGAGCTGAATGTGTCAAAATCTTAAAAATTAACAGGTGCCCAAGCAATTTCATGCGAGAATCATCATCCGGATGCTAAAATAAACTAAATACAGCAAAAGATTTGAGTGCACAACGTTTGGTTTAGGTTTGACAGCCATAATCACCTTTTTATTGCTTTAAATGCGTTTGTAGCGCATGATTGTACATTTGAGCTGAATGTGTCAAAATCTTAAAAATTAACAGGTGCCCAAGCAATTTCATGCTAGAATCATCATCCGGATGCCAAAATAAACTAAATACAGCAAAAGATTTGAGTGCACAACGTTTGGTTTAGGTTTGACAGCCATAATCACCTTTTTATTGCTTTAAATGCGTTTTTAGCGCATGATTGTACATTTGAGCTGAATGTGTCAAAATCTTAAAAATTAACAGGTGCCCAAGCAATTTCATGCTAGAATCATCATCCGGATGCCAAAATAAACTAAATACAGCAAAAGATTTGAGTGCACAACGTTTGGTTTAGATTTGACAGCCATAATCAGCAATTGTGTACATTTGAGCTGAATGTGTCAAAATCTTAAAAATTAACAGGTGCCCAAGCAATTTCATGCTAGAATCATCATCCGGATGCCAAAATAAACTAAATACAGCAAAAGATTTGAGTGCACAACGTTTGGTTTAGATTTGACAGCCATAATCAGCAATTGTGTACATTTGAGCTGAATGTGTCAAAATCTTAAAAATTAACAGGTGCCCAAGCAATTTCATGCTAGAATCATCATCCGGATGCCAAAATAAACTAAATACAGCAAAAGATTTGAGTGCACAACGTTTGGTTTAGGTTTGACAGCCATAATCACCTTTTTATTGCTTTAAATGCGTTTTTAGCGCATGATTGTACATTTGAGCTGAATGTGTCAAAATCTTAAAAATTAACAGGTGCCCAAGCAATTTCATGCTAGAATCATCATCCGGATGCCAAAATAAACTAAATACAGCAAAAGGTTTGAGTGCACAACGTTTGGTTTAGGTTTGACAGCCATAATCACCTTTTTATTGCTTTAAATGCGTTTTTAGCGCATGATTGTACATTTGAGCTGAATGTGTCAAAATCTTAAAAATTAACAGGTGCCCAAGCAATTTCATGCTAGAATCATCATCCGGATGCCAAAATAAACTAAATACAGCAAAAGATTTGAGTGCACAACGTTTGGTTTAGGTTTGACAGCCATAATCAGCAATTGTGTACATTTGAGCTGAATGTGTCAAAATCTTAAAAATTAACAGGTGCCCAAGCAATTTCATGCTAGAATCATCATCCGGATGCCAAAATAAACTAAATACAGCAAAAGATTTGAGTGCACAGCGTTTGGTTTAGATTTGACAGCCATAATCAGCAATTGTGTACATTTGAGCTGAATGTGTCAAAATCTTAAAAATTAACAGGTGCCCAAGCAATTTCATGCTAGAATCATCATCCGGATGCCAAAATAAACTAAATACAGCAAAAGATTTGGGTGCACAACGTTTGGTTTAGGTTTGACAGCCATAATCACCTTTTTATTGCTTTAAATGCGTTTTTAGCGCATGATTGTACATTTGAGCTGAATGTGTCAAAATCTTAAAAATTAACAGGTGCCCAAGCAATTTCATGCTAGAATCATCATCCGGATGCCAAAATAAACTAAATACAGCAAAAGATTTGAGTGCACAACGTTTGGTTTAGATTTGACAGCCATAATCAGCAATTGTGTACATTTGAGCTGAATGTGTCAAAATCTTAAAAATTAACAGGTGCCCAAGCAATTTCATGCTAGAATCATCATCCGGATGCCAAAATAAACTAAATACAGCAAAAGATTTGAGTGCACAACGTTTGGTTTAGGTTTGACAGCCATAATCACCTTTTTATTGCTTTAAATGCGTTTTTAGCGCATGATTGTACATTTGAGCTGAATGTGTCAAAATCTTAAAAATTAACAGGTGCCCAAGCAATTTCATGCTAGAATCATCATCCGGATGCCAAAATAAACTAAATACAGCAAAAGATTTGAGTGCACAACGTTTGGTTTAGATTTGACAGCCATAATCAAAAATTGTGTACATTTGAGCTGAATGTGTCAAAATCTTAAAAATTAACAGGTGCCCAAGCAATTTCATGCTAGAATCATCATCCGGATGCCAAAATAAACTAAATACAGCAAAAGATTTGAGTGCACAACGTTTGGTTTAGATTTGACAGCCATAATCAGAAATTGTGTACATTTGAGCTGAATGTGTCAAAATCTTAAAAATTAACAGGTGCCCAAGCAATTTCATGCTAGAATCATCATCCGGATGCCAAAATAAACTAAATACAGCAAAAGATTTGAGTGCACAACGTTTGGTTTAGATTTGACAGCCATAATCAGCAATTGTGTACATTTGAGCTGAATGTGTCAAAATCTTAAAAATTAACAGGTGCCCAAGCAATTTCATGCTAGAATCATCATCCGGATGCCAAAATAAACTAAATACAGCAAAAGATTTGAGTGCACAACGTTTGGTTTAGGTTTGACAGCCATAATCACCTTTTTATTGCTTTAAATGCGTTTTTAGCGCATGATTGTACATTTGAGCTGAATGTGTCAAAATCTTAAAAATTAACAGGTGCCCAAGCAATTTCATGCTAGAATCATCATCCGGATGCCAAAATAAACTAAATACAGCAAAAGATTTGAGTGCACAACGTTTGGTTTAGATTTGACAGCCATAATCAAAAATTGTGTACATTTGAGCTGAATGTGTCAAAATCTTAAAAATTAACAGGTGCCCAAGCAATTTCATGCTAGAATCATCATCCGGATGCCAAAATAAACTAAATACAGCAAAAGATTTGAGTGCACAACGTTTGGTTTAGATTTGACAGCCATAATCAGAAATTGTGTACATTTGAGCTGAATGTGTCAAAATCTTAAAAATTAACAGGTGCCCAAGCAATTTCATGCTAGAATCATCATCCGGATGCCAAAATAAACTAAATACAGCAAAAGATTTGAGTGCACAACGTTTGGTTTAGGTTTGACAGCCATAATCACCTTTTTATTGCTTTAAATGCGTTTTTAGCGCATGATTGTACATTTGAGCTGAATGTGTCAAAATCTTAAAAATTAACAGGTGCCGAGGCAATTTCATGCTAGAATCATCATCCGGATGCCAAAATAAACTAAATACAGCAAAAGATTTGAGTGCACAACGTTTGGTTTAGATTTGACAGCCATAATCAGCAATTGTGTACATTTGAGCTGAATGTGTCAAAATCTTAAAAATTAACAGGTGCCCAAGCAATTTCATGCTAGAATCATCATCCGGATGCCAAAATAAACTAAATACAGCAAAAGATTTGAGTGCACAACGTTTGGTTTAGGTTTGACAGCCATAATCACCTTTTTATTGCTTTAAATGCGTTTTTAGCGCATGATTGTACATTTGAGCTGAATGTGTCAAAATCTTAAAAATTAACAGGTGCCCAAGCAATTTCATGCTAGAATCATCATCCGGATGCCAAAATAAACTAAATACAGCAAAAGATTTGAGTGCACAACGTTTGGTTTAGATTTGACAGCCATAATCAGCAATTGTGTACATTTGAGCTGAATGTGTCAAAATCTTAAAAATTAACGGGTGCCCAAGCAATTTCATGCTAGAATCATCATCCGGATGCCAAAATAAACTAAATACAGCAAAAGATTTGAGTGCACAACGTTTGGTTTAGGTTTGACAGCCATAATCACCTTTTTATTGCTTTAAATGCGTTTTTAGCGCATGATTGTACATTTGAGCTGAATGTGTCAAAATCTTAAAAATTAACAGGTGCCCAAGCAATTTCATGCTAGAATCATCATCCGGATGCCAAAATAAACAAAATACAGCAAAAGATTTGAGTGCACAACGTTTGGTTTAGATTTGACAGCCATAATCAGCAATTGTGTACATTTGAGCTGAATGTGTCAAAATCTTAAAAATTAACAGGTGCCCAAGCAATTTCATGCGAGAATCATCATCCGGATGCTAAAATAAACTAAATACAGCAAAAGATTTGAGTGCACAACGTTTGGTTTAGGTTTGACAGCCATAATCACCTTTTTATTGCTTTAAATGCGTTTGTAGCGCATGATTGTACATTTGAGCTGAATGTGTCAAAATCTTAAAAATTAACAGGTGCCCAAGCAATTTCATGCTAGAATCATCATCCGGATGCCAAAATAAACTAAATACAGCAAAAGATTTGAGTGCACAACGTTTGGTTTAGGTTTGACAGCCATAATCACCTTTTTATTGCTTTAAATGCGTTTTTAGCGCATGATTGTACATTTGAGCTGAATGTGTCAAAATCTTAAAAATTAACAGGTGCCCAAGCAATTTCATGCTAGAATCATCATCCGGATGCCAAAATAAACTAAATACAGCAAAAGATTTGAGTGCACAACGTTTGGTTTAGATTTGACAGCCATAATCAGCAATTGTGTACATTTGAGCTGAATGTGTCAAAATCTTAAAAATTAACAGGTGCCCAAGCAATTTCATGCTAGAATCATCATCCGGATGCCAAAATAAACTAAATACAGCAAAAGATTTGAGTGCACAACGTTTGGTTTAGATTTGACAGCCATAATCAGCAATTGTGTACATTTGAGCTGAATGTGTCAAAATCTTAAAAATTAACAGGTGCCCAAGCAATTTCATGCTAGAATCATCATCCGGATGCCAAAATAAACTAAATACAGCAAAAGATTTGAGTGCACAACGTTTGGTTTAGGTTTGACAGCCATAATCACCTTTTTATTGCTTTAAATGCGTTTTTAGCGCATGATTGTACATTTGAGCTGAATGTGTCAAAATCTTAAAAATTAACAGGTGCCCAAGCAATTTCATGCTAGAATCATCATCCGGATGCCAAAATAAACTAAATACAGCAAAAGGTTTGAGTGCACAACGTTTGGTTTAGGTTTGACAGCCATAATCACCTTTTTATTGCTTTAAATGCGTTTTTAGCGCATGATTGTACATTTGAGCTGAATGTGTCAAAATCTTAAAAATTAACAGGTGCCCAAGCAATTTCATGCTAGAATCATCATCCGGATGCCAAAATAAACTAAATACAGCAAAAGATTTGAGTGCACAACGTTTGGTTTAGGTTTGACAGCCATAATCAGCAATTGTGTACATTTGAGCTGAATGTGTCAAAATCTTAAAAATTAACAGGTGCCCAAGCAATTTCATGCTAGAATCATCATCCGGATGCCAAAATAAACTAAATACAGCAAAAGATTTGAGTGCACAGCGTTTGGTTTAGATTTGACAGCCATAATCAGCAATTGTGTACATTTGAGCTGAATGTGTCAAAATCTTAAAAATTAACAGGTGCCCAAGCAATTTCATGCTAGAATCATCATCCGGATGCCAAAATAAACTAAATACAGCAAAAGATTTGGGTGCACAACGTTTGGTTTAGGTTTGACAGCCATAATCACCTTTTTATTGCTTTAAATGCGTTTTTAGCGCATGATTGTACATTTGAGCTGAATGTGTCAAAATCTTAAAAATTAACAGGTGCCCAAGCAATTTCATGCTAGAATCATCATCCGGATGCCAAAATAAACTAAATACAGCAAAAGATTTGAGTGCACAACGTTTGGTTTAGATTTGACAGCCATAATCAGCAATTGTGTACATTTGAGCTGAATGTGTCAAAATCTTAAAAATTAACAGGTGCCCAAGCAATTTCATGCTAGAATCATCATCCGGATGCCAAAATAAACTAAATACAGCAAAAGATTTGAGTGCACAACGTTTGGTTTAGGTTTGACAGCCATAATCACCTTTTTATTGCTTTAAATGCGTTTTTAGCGCATGATTGTACATTTGAGCTGAATGTGTCAAAATCTTAAAAATTAACAGGTGCCCAAGCAATTTCATGCTAGAATCATCATCCGGATGCCAAAATAATCTAAATACAGCAAAAGATTTGAGTGCACAACGTTTGGTTTAGGTTTGACAGCCATAATCACCTTTTTATTGCTTTAAATGCGTTTTTAGCGCATGATTGTACATTTGAGCTGAATGTGTCAAAATCTTAAAAATTAACAGGTGCCCAAGCAATTTCATGCTAGAATCATCATCCGGATGCCAAAATAAACTAAATACAGCAAAAGATTTGAGTGCACAACGTTTGGTTTAGATTTGACAGCCATAATCAGCAATTGTGTACATTTGAGCTGAATGTGTCAAAATCTTAAAAATTAACAGGTGCCCAAGCAATTTCATGCTAGAATCATCATCCGGATGCCAAAATAAACTAAATACAGCAAAAGATTTGAGTGCACAACGTTTGGTTTAGGTTTGACAGCCATAATCAGCAATTGTGTACATTTGAACTGAATGTGTCAAAATCTTAAAAATTAACAGGTGCCCAAGCAATTTCATGCTAGAATCATCATCCGGATGCCAAAATAAACTAAATACAGCAAAAGATTTGAGTGCACAACGTTTGGTTTAGGTTTGACAGCCATAATCACCTTTTTATTGCTTTAAATGCGTTTTTAGCTTATGATTGTACATTTGAGCTGAATGTGTCAAAATCTTAAAAATTAACAGGTGCCCAAGCAATTTCATGCTAGAATCATCATCCGGATGCCAAAATAAACTAAATACAGCAAAAGATTTGAGTGCACAACGTTTGGTTTAGGTTTGACAGCCATAATCAGCAATTGTGTACATTTGAGCTGAATGTGTCAAAATCTTAAAAATTAACAGGTGCCCAAGCAATTTCATGCTAGAATCATCATCCGGATGCCAAAATAAACTAAATACAGCAAAAGATTTGAGTGCACAACGTTTGGTTTAGGTTTGACAGCCATAATCACCTTTTTATTGCTTTAAATGCGTTTTTAGCGCATGATTGTACATTTGAGCTGAATGTGTCAAAATCTTAAAAATTAACAGGTGCCCAAGCAATTTCATGCTAGAATCATCATCCGGATGCCAAAATAAACTAAATACAGCAAAAGATTTGAGTGCACAACGTTTGGTTTAGATTTGACAGCCATAATCAGCAATTGTGTACATTTGAGCTGAATGTGTCAAAATCTTAAAAATTAACAGGTGCCCAAGCAATTTCATGCTAGAATCATCATCCGGATGCCAAAATAAACTAAATACAGCAAAAGATTTGAGTGCACAACGTTTGGTTTAGGTTTGACAGCCATAATCACCTTTTTATTGCTTTAAATGCGTTTTTAGCGCATGATTGTACATTTGAGCTGAATGTGTCAAAATCTTAAAAATTAACAGGTGCCCAAGCAATTTCATGCTAGAATCATCATCCGGATGCCAAAATAAACTAAATACAGCAAAAGATTTGAGTGCACAACGTTTGGTTTAGATTTGACAGCCATAATCAGCAATTGTGTACATTTGAGCTGAATGTGTCAAAATCTTAAAAATTAACAGGTGCCCAAGCAATTTCATGCTAGAATCATCATCCGGATGCCAAAATAAACTAAATACAGCAAAAGATTTGAGTGCACAACGTTTGGTTTAGGTTTGACAGCCATAATCACCTTTTTATTGCTTTAAATGCGTTTTTAGCGCATGATTGTACATTTGAGCTGAATGTGTCAAAATCTTAAAAATTAACAGGTGCCCAAGCAATTTCATGCTAGAATCATCATCCGGATGCCAAAATAAACTAAATACAGCAAAAGATTTGAGTGCACAACGTTTGGTTTAGGTTTGACAGCCATAATCAGCAATTGTGTACATTTGAGCTGAATGTGTCAAAATCTTAAAAATTAACAGGTGCCCAAGCAATTTCATGCTAGAATCATCATCCGGATGCCAAAATAAACTAAATACAGCAAAAGATTTGAGTGCACAACGTTTGATTTAGGTTTGACAGCCATAATCACCTTTTTATTGCTTTAAATGCGTTTGTAGCGCATGATTGTACATTTGAGCTGAATGTGTCAAAATCTTAAAAATTAACAGGTGCCCAAGCAATTTCATGCTAGAATCATCATCCGGATGCCAAAATAAACTAAATACAGCAAAAGATTTGAGTGCACAACGTTTGGTTTAGGTTTGACAGCCATAATCAGCAATTGTGTACATTTGAGCTGAATGTGTCAAAATCTTAAAAATTAACAGGTGCCCAAGCAATTTCATGCTAGAATCATCATCCGGATGCCAAAATAAACTAAATACAGCAAAAGATTTGAGTGCACAACGTTTGGTTTAGGTTTGACAGCCATAATCACCTTTTTATTGCTTTAAATGCGTTTTTAGCGCATGATTGTACATTTGAGCTGAATGTGTCAAAATCTTAAAAATTAACAGGTGCCCAAACAATTTCATGCTAGAATCATCATCCGGATGCCAAAATAAACTAAATACAGCAAAAGATTTGAGTGCACAACGTTTGGTTTAGATTTGACAGCCATAATCAGCAATTGTGTACATTTGAGCTGAATGTGTCAAAATCTTAAAAATTAACAGGTGCCCAAGCAATTTCATGCTAGAATCATCATCCGGATGCCAAAATAAACTAAATACAGCAAAAGATTTGAGTGCACAACGTTTGGTTTAGGTTTGACAGCCATAATCACCTTTTTATTGCTTTAAATGCGTTTTTAGCGCATGATTGTACATTTGAGCTGAATGTGTCAAAATCTTACAAATTAACAGGTGCCCAAGCAATTTCATGCTAGAATCATCATCCGGATGCCAAAATAAACTAAATACAGCAAAAGATTTGAGTGCACAACGTTTGGTTTAGGTTTGACAGCCATAATCAGCAATTGTGTACATTTGAGCTGAATGTGTCAAAATCTTAAAAATTAACAAGTGCCCAAGCAATTTAATGCTAGAATCATCATCCGGATGCCAAAATAAACTAAATACAGCAAAAGATTTGAGTGCACAACGTTTGGTTTAGGTTTGACAGCCATAATCACCTTTTTATTGCTTTAAATGCGTTTTTAGCGCATGATTGTACATTTGAGCTGAATGTGTCAAAATCTTAAAAATTAACAGGTGCCCAAGCAATTTCATGCTAGAATCATCATCCGGATGCCAAAATAAACTAAATACAGCAAAAGATTTGAGTGCACAACGTTTGGTTTAGGTTTGACAGCCATAATCACCTTTTTATTGCTTTAAATGCGTTTTTAGCGCATGATTGTACATTTGAGCTGAATGTGTCAAAATCTTAAAAATTAACAGGTGCCCAAGTAATTTCATGCTAGAATCATCAACCGGATGCCAAAATAAACTAAATACAGCAAAAGATTTGAGTGCACAACGTTTGGTTTAGATTTGACAGCCATAATCAGCAATTGTGTACATTTGAGCTGAATGTGTCAAAATCTTAAAAATTAACAGGTGCCCAAGCAATTTCATGCTAGAATCATCATCCGGATGCCAAAATAAACTAAATACAGCAAAAGATTTGAGTGCACAACGTTTGGTTTAGGTTTGACAGCCATAATCAGCAATTGTGTACATTTGAGCTGAATGTGTCAAAATCTTAAAAATTAACAGGTGCCCAAGCAATTTCATGCTAGAATCATCATCCGGATGCCAAAATAAACTAAATACAGCAAAAGATTTGAGTGCACAACGTTTGGTTTAGGTTTGACAGCCATAATCACCTTTTTATTGCTTTAAATGCGTTTTTAGCGCATGATTGTACATTTGAGCTGAATGTGTCAAAATCTTAAAAATTAACAGGTGCCCAAACAATTTCATGCTAGAATCATCATCCGGATGCCAAAATAAACTAAATACAGCAAAAGATTTGAGTGCACAACGTTTGGTTTAGATTTGACAGCCATAATCAGCAATTGTGTACATTTGAGCTGAATGTGTCAAAATCTTAAAAATTAACAGGTGCCCAAGCAATTTCATGCTAGAATCATCATCCGGATGCCAAAATAAACTAAATACAGCAAAAGATTTGAGTGCACAACGTTTGGTTTAGGTTTGACAGCCATAATCACCTTTTTATTGCTTTAAATGCGTTTTTAGCGCATGATTGTACATTTGAGCTGAATGTGTCAAAATCTTACAAATTAACAGGTGCCCAAGCAATTTCATGCTAGAATCATCATCCGGATGCCAAAATAAACTAAATACAGCAAAAGATTTGAGTGCACAACGTTTGGTTTAGGTTTGACAGCCATAATCAGCAATTGTGTACATTTGAGCTGAATGTGTCAAAATCTTAAAAATTAACAAGTCCCCAAGCAATTTCATGCTAGAATCATCATCCGGATGCCAAAATAAACTAAATACAGCAAAAGATTTGAGTGCACAACGTTTGGTTTAGGTTTGACAGCCATAATCACCTTTTTATTGCTTTAAATGCGTTTTTAGCGCATGATTGTACATTTGAGCTGAATGTGTCAAAATCTTAAAAATTAACAGGTGCCCAAGCAATTTCATGCTAGAATCATCATCCGGATGCCAAAATAAACTAAATACAGCAAAAGATTTGAGTGCACAACGTTTGGTTCAGATTTGACAGCCATAATCAGCAGTTGTGTACATTTGAGCTGAATGTGTCAAAATCTTAAAAATTAACAGGTGCCCAAGCAATTTCATGCTAGAATCATCATCCGGATGCCAAAATAAACTAAATACAGCAAAAGATTTGAGTGCACAACGTTTGGTTTAGATTTGAAAGCCATAATCAGCAATTGTGTACATTTGAGCTGAATGTGTCAAAATCTTAAAAATTAACAGGTGCCCAAGCAATTTCATGCTAGAATCATCATCCGGATGCCAAAATAAACTAAATACAGCAAAAGATTTGAGTGCACAACGTTAGGTTTAGGTTTGACAGCCATAATCAGCAATTGTGTACATTTGAGCTGAATGTGTCAAAATCTTAAAAATTAACAGGTGCCCAAGCAATTTCATGCTAGAATCATCATCCGGATGCCAAAATAAACTAAATACAGCAAAAGATTTGAGTGCACAACGTTTGGTTTAGATTTGACAGCCATAATCAGCAATTGTGTACATTTGAGCTGAATGTGTCAAAATCTTAAAAATTAACAGGTGCCCAAGCAATTTCATGCTAGAATCATCATCCGGATGCCAAAATAAACTAAATACAGCAAAAGATTTGAGTGCACAACGTTTGGTTTAGGTTTGACAGCCATAATCACCTTTTTATTGCTTTAAATGCGTTTTTAGCGCATGATTGTACATTTGAGCTGAATGTGTCAAAATCTTAAAAATTAACAGGTGCCCAAGCAATTTCATGCTAGAATCATCATCCGGATGCCAAAATAAACTAAATACAGCAAAAGATTTGAGTGCACAACGTTTGGTTTAGATTTGACAGCCATAATCAGCAATTGTGTACATTTGAGCTGAATGTGTCAAAATCTTAAAAATTAACAGGTGCCCAAGCAATTTCATGCTAGAATCATCATCCGGATGCCAAAATAAACTAAATACAGCAAAAGATTTGAGTGCACAACGTTTGGTTTAGATTTGACAGCCATAATCAGCAATTGTGTACATTTGAGCTGAATGTGTCAAAATCTTAAAAATTAACAGGTGCCCAAGCAATTTCATGCTAGAATCATCATCCGGATGCCAAAATAAACTAAATACAGCAAAAGATTTGAGTGCACAACGTTTGGTTTAGGTTTGACAGCCATAATCACCTTTTTATTGCTTTAAATGCGTTTTTAGCGCATGATTGTACATTTGAGCTGAATGTGTCAAAATCTTAAAAATTAACAGGTGCCCAAGCAATTTCATGCTAGAATCATCATCCGGATGCCAAAATAAACTAAATACAGCAAAAGGTTTGAGTGCACAACGTTTGGTTTAGGTTTGACAGCCATAATCACCTTTTTATTGCTTTAAATGCGTTTTTAGCGCATGATTGTACATTTGAGCTGAATGTGTCAAAATCTTAAAAATTAACAGGTGCCCAAGCAATTTCATGCTAGAATCATCATCCGGATGCCAAAATAAACTAAATACAGCAAAAGATTTGAGTGCACAACGTTTGGTTTAGGTTTGACAGCCATAATCAGCAATTGTGTACATTTGAGCTGAATGTGTCAAAATCTTAAAAATTAACAGGTGCCCAAGCAATTTCATGCTAGAATCATCATCCGGATGCCAAAATAAACTAAATACAGCAAAAGATTTGAGTGCACAGCGTTTGGTTTAGATTTGACAGCCATAATCAGCAATTGTGTACATTTGAGCTGAATGTGTCAAAATCTTAAAAATTAACAGGTGCCCAAGCAATTTCATGCTAGAATCATCATCCGGATGCCAAAATAAACTAAATACAGCAAAAGATTTGGGTGCACAACGTTTGGTTTAGGTTTGACAGCCATAATCACCTTTTTATTGCTTTAAATGCGTTTTTAGCGCATGATTGTACATTTGAGCTGAATGTGTCAAAATCTTAAAAATTAACAGGTGCCCAAGCAATTTCATGCTAGAATCATCATCCGGATGCCAAAATAAACTAAATACAGCAAAAGATTTGAGTGCACAACGTTTGGTTTAGATTTGACAGCCATAATCAGCAATTGTGTACATTTGAGCTGAATGTGTCAAAATCTTAAAAATTAACAGGTGCCCAAGCAATTTCATGCTAGAATCATCATCCGGATGCCAAAATAAACTAAATACAGCAAAAGATTTGAGTGCACAACGTTTGGTTTAGGTTTGACAGCCATAATCACCTTTTTATTGCTTTAAATGCGTTTTTAGCGCATGATTGTACATTTGAGCTGAATGTGTCAAAATCTTAAAAATTAACAGGTGCCCAAGCAATTTCATGCTAGAATCATCATCCGGATGCCAAAATAATCTAAATACAGCAAAAGATTTGAGTGCACAACGTTTGGTTTAGGTTTGACAGCCATAATCACCTTTTTATTGCTTTAAATGCGTTTTTAGCGCATGATTGTACATTTGAGCTGAATGTGTCAAAATCTTAAAAATTAACAGGTGCCCAAGCAATTTCATGCTAGAATCATCATCCGGATGCCAAAATAAACTAAATACAGCAAAAGATTTGAGTGCACAACGTTTGGTTTAGATTTGACAGCCATAATCAGCAATTGTGTACATTTGAGCTGAATGTGTCAAAATCTTAAAAATTAACAGGTGCCCAAGCAATTTCATGCTAGAATCATCATCCGGATGCCAAAATAAACTAAATACAGCAAAAGATTTGAGTGCACAACGTTTGGTTTAGGTTTGACAGCCATAATCAGCAATTGTGTACATTTGAACTGAATGTGTCAAAATCTTAAAAATTAACAGGTGCCCAAGCAATTTCATGCTAGAATCATCATCCGGATGCCAAAATAAACTAAATACAGCAAAAGATTTGAGTGCACAACGTTTGGTTTAGGTTTGACAGCCATAATCACCTTTTTATTGCTTTAAATGCGTTTTTAGCTTATGATTGTACATTTGAGCTGAATGTGTCAAAATCTTAAAAATTAACAGGTGCCCAAGCAATTTCATGCTAGAATCATCATCCGGATGCCAAAATAAACTAAATACAGCAAAAGATTTGAGTGCACAACGTTTGGTTTAGGTTTGACAGCCATAATCAGCAATTGTGTACATTTGAGCTGAATGTGTCAAAATCTTAAAAATTAACAGGTGCCCAAGCAATTTCATGCTAGAATCATCATCCGGATGCCAAAATAAACTAAATACAGCAAAAGATTTGAGTGCACAACGTTTGGTTTAGGTTTGACAGCCATAATCACCTTTTTATTGCTTTAAATGCGTTTTTAGCGCATGATTGTACATTTGAGCTGAATGTGTCAAAATCTTAAAAATTAACAGGTGCCCAAGCAATTTCATGCTAGAATCATCATCCGGATGTCAAAATAAACTAAATACAGCAAAAGATTTGAGTGCACAACGTTTGGTTTAGATTTGACAGCCATAATCAGCAATTGTGTACATTTGAGCTGAATGTGTCAAAATCTTAAAAATTAACAGGTGCCCAAGCAATTTCATGCTAGAATCATCATCCGGATGCCAAAATAAACTAAATACAGCAAAAGATTTGAGTGCACAACGTTTGGTTTAGGTTTGACAGCCATAATCACCTTTTTATTGCTTTAAATGCGTTTTTAGCGCATGATTGTACATTTGAGCTGAATGTGTCAAAATCTTAAAAATTAACAGGTGCCCAAGCAATTTCATGCTAGAATCATCATCCGGATGCCAAAATAAACTAAATACAGCAAAAGATTTGAGTGCACAACGTTTGGTTTAGATTTGACAGCCATAATCAGCAATTGTGTACATTTGAGCTGAATGTGTCAAAATCTTAAAAATTAACAGGTGCCCAAGCAATTTCATGCTAGAATCATCATCCGGATGCCAAAATAAACTAAATACAGCAAAAGATTTGAGTGCACAACGTTTGGTTTAGGTTTGACAGCCATAATCACCTTTTTATTGCTTTAAATGCGTTTTTAGCGCATGATTGTACATTTGAGCTGAATGTGTCAAAATCTTAAAAATTAACAGGTGCCCAAGCAATTTCATGCTAGAATCATCATCCGGATGCCAAAATAAACTAAATACAGCAAAAGATTTGAGTGCACAACGTTTGGTTTAGGTTTGACAGCCATAATCAGCAATTGTGTACATTTGAGCTGAATGTGTCAAAATCTTAAAAATTAACAGGTGCCCAAGCAATTTCATGCTAGAATCATCATCCGGATGCCAAAATAAACTAAATACAGCAAAAGATTTGAGTGCACAACGTTTGATTTAGGTTTGACAGCCATAATCACCTTTTTATTGCTTTAAATGCGTTTGTAGCGCATGATTGTACATTTGAGCTGAATGTGTCAAAATCTTAAAAATTAACAGGTGCCCAAGCAATTTCATGCTAGAATCATCATCCGGATGCCAAAATAAACTAAATACAGCAAAAGATTTGAGTGCACAACGTTTGGTTTAGGTTTGACAGCCATAATCAGCAATTGTGTACATTTGAGCTGAATGTGTCAAAATCTTAAAAATTAACAGGTGCCCAAGCAATTTCATGCTAGAATCATCATCCGGATGCCAAAATAAACTAAATACAGCAAAAGATTTGAGTGCACAACGTTTGGTTTAGGTTTGACAGCCATAATCACCTTTTTATTGCTTTAAATGCGTTTTTAGCGCATGATTGTACATTTGAGCTGAATGTGTCAAAATCTTAAAAATTAACAGGTGCCCAAACAATTTCATGCTAGAATCATCATCCGGATGCCAAAATAAACTAAATACAGCAAAAGATTTGAGTGCACAACGTTTGGTTTAGATTTGACAGCCATAATCAGCAATTGTGTACATTTGAGCTGAATGTGTCAAAATCTTAAAAATTAACAGGTGCCCAAGCAATTTCATGCTAGAATCATCATCCGGATGCCAAAATAAACTAAATACAGCAAAAGATTTGAGTGCACAACGTTTGGTTTAGGTTTGACAGCCATAATCACCTTTTTATTGCTTTAAATGCGTTTTTAGCGCATGATTGTACATTTGAGCTGAATGTGTCAAAATCTTACAAATTAACAGGTGCCCAAGCAATTTCATGCTAGAATCATCATCCGGATGCCAAAATAAACTAAATACAGCAAAAGATTTGAGTGCACAACGTTTGGTTTAGGTTTGACAGCCATAATCAGCAATTGTGTACATTTGAGCTGAATGTGTCAAAATCTTAAAAATTAACAAGTGCCCAAGCAATTTAATGCTAGAATCATCATCCGGATGCCAAAATAAACTAAATACAGCAAAAGATTTGAGTGCACAACGTTTGGTTTAGGTTTGACAGCCATAATCACCTTTTTATTGCTTTAAATGCGTTTTTAGCGCATGATTGTACATTTGAGCTGAATGTGTCAAAATCTTAAAAATTAACAGGTGCCCAAGCAATTTCATGCTAGAATCATCATCCGGATGCCAAAATAAACTAAATACAGCAAAAGATTTGAGTGCACAACGTTTGGTTTAGGTTTGACAGCCATAATCACCTTTTTATTGCTTTAAATGCGTTTTTAGCGCATGATTGTACATTTGAGCTGAATGTGTCAAAATCTTAAAAATTAACAGGTGCCCAAGTAATTTCATGCTAGAATCATCAACCGGATGCCAAAATAAACTAAATACAGCAAAAGATTTGAGTGCACAACGTTTGGTTTAGATTTGACAGCCATAATCAGCAATTGTGTACATTTGAGCTGAATGTGTCAAAATCTTAAAAATTAACAGGTGCCCAAGCAATTTCATGCTAGAATCATCATCCGGATGCCAAAATAAACTAAATACAGCAAAAGATTTGAGTGCACAACGTTTGGTTTAGGTTTGACAGCCATAATCAGCAATTGTGTACATTTGAGCTGAATGTGTCAAAATCTTAAAAATTAACAGGTGCCCAAGCAATTTCATGCTAGAATCATCATCCGGATGCCAAAATAAACTAAATACAGCAAAAGATTTGAGTGCACAACGTTTGGTTTAGGTTTGACAGCCATAATCACCTTTTTATTGCTTTAAATGCGTTTTTAGCGCATGATTGTACATTTGAGCTGAATGTGTCAAAATCTTAAAAATTAACAGGTGCCCAAACAATTTCATGCTAGAATCATCATCCGGATGCCAAAATAAACTAAATACAGCAAAAGATTTGAGTGCACAACGTTTGGTTTAGATTTGACAGCCATAATCAGCAATTGTGTACATTTGAGCTGAATGTGTCAAAATCTTAAAAATTAACAGGTGCCCAAGCAATTTCATGCTAGAATCATCATCCGGATGCCAAAATAAACTAAATACAGCAAAAGATTTGAGTGCACAACGTTTGGTTTAGGTTTGACAGCCATAATCACCTTTTTATTGCTTTAAATGCGTTTTTAGCGCATGATTGTACATTTGAGCTGAATGTGTCAAAATCTTACAAATTAACAGGTGCCCAAGCAATTTCATGCTAGAATCATCATCCGGATGCCAAAATAAACTAAATACAGCAAAAGATTTGAGTGCACAACGTTTGGTTTAGGTTTGACAGCCATAATCAGCAATTGTGTACATTTGAGCTGAATGTGTCAAAATCTTAAAAATTAACAAGTGCCCAAGCAATTTAATGCTAGAATCATCATCCGGATGCCAAAATAAACTAAATACAGCAAAAGATTTGAGTGCACAACGTTTGGTTTAGGTTTGACAGCCATAATCACCTTTTTATTGCTTTAAATGCGTTTTTAGCGCATGATTGTACATTTGAGCTGAATGTGTCAAAATCTTAAAAATTAACAGGTGCCCAAGCAATTTCATGCTAGAATCATCATCCGGATGCCAAAATAAACTAAATACAGCAAAAGATTTGAGTGCACAACGTTTGGTTTAGGTTTGACAGCCATAATCACCTTTTTATTGCTTTAAATGCGTTTTTAGCGCATGATTGTACATTTGAGCTGAATGTGTCAAAATCTTAAAAATTAACAGGTGCCCAAGTAATTTCATGCTAGAATCATCAACCGGATGCCAAAATAAACTAAATACAGCAAAAGATTTGAGTGCACAACGTTTGGTTTAGATTTGACAGCCATAATCAGCAATTGTGTACATTTGAGCTGAATGTGTCAAAATCTTAAAAATTAACAGGTGCCCAAGCAATTTCATGCTAGAATCATCATCCGGATGCCAAAATAAACTAAATACAGCAAAAGATTTGAGTGCACAACGTTTGGTTTAGGTTTGACAGCCATAATCAGCAATTGTGTACATTTGAGCTGAATGTGTCAAAATCTTAAAAATTAACAGGTGCCCAAGCAATTTCATGCTAGAATCATCATCCGGATGCCAAAATAAACTAAATACAGCAAAAGATTTGAGTGCACAACGTTTGGTTTAGGTTTGACAGCCATAATCACCTTTTTATTGCTTTAAATGCGTTTTTAGCGCATGATTGTACATTTGAGCTGAATGTGTCAAAATCTTAAAAATTAACAGGTGCCCAAACAATTTCATGCTAGAATCATCATCCGGATGCCAAAATAAACTAAATACAGCAAAAGATTTGAGTGCACAACGTTTGGTTTAGATTTGACAGCCATAATCAGCAATTGTGTACATTTGAGCTGAATGTGTCAAAATCTTAAAAATTAACAGGTGCCCAAGCAATTTCATGCTAGAATCATCATCCGGATGCCAAAATAAACTAAATACAGCAAAAGATTTGAGTGCACAACGTTTGGTTTAGGTTTGACAGCCATAATCACCTTTTTATTGCTTTAAATGCGTTTTTAGCGCATGATTGTACATTTGAGCTGAATGTGTCAAAATCTTACAAATTAACAGGTGCCCAAGCAATTTCATGCTAGAATCATCATCCGGATGCCAAAATAAACTAAATACAGCAAAAGATTTGAGTGCACAACGTTTGGTTTAGGTTTGACAGCCATAATCAGCAATTGTGTACATTTGAGCTGAATGTGTCAAAATCTTAAAAATTAACAAGTCCCCAAGCAATTTCATGCTAGAATCATCATCCGGATGCCAAAATAAACTAAATACAGCAAAAGATTTGAGTGCACAACGTTTGGTTTAGGTTTGACAGCCATAATCACCTTTTTATTGCTTTAAATGCGTTTTTAGCGCATGATTGTACATTTGAGCTGAATGTGTCAAAATCTTAAAAATTAACAGGTGCCCAAGCAATTTCATGCTAGAATCATCATCCGGATGCCAAAATAAACTAAATACAGCAAAAGATTTGAGTGCACAACGTTTGGTTCAGATTTGACAGCCATAATCAGCAGTTGTGTACATTTGAGCTGAATGTGTCAAAATCTTAAAAATTAACAGGTGCCCAAGCAATTTCATGCTAGAATCATCATCCGGATGCCAAAATAAACTAAATACAGCAAAAGATTTGAGTGCACAACGTTTGGTTTAGATTTGAAAGCCATAATCAGCAATTGTGTACATTTGAGCTGAATGTGTCAAAATCTTAAAAATTAACAGGTGCCCAAGCAATTTCATGCTAGAATCATCATCCGGATGCCAAAATAAACTAAATACAGCAAAAGATTTGAGTGCACAACGTTAGGTTTAGGTTTGACAGCCATAATCAGCAATTGTGTACATTTGAGCTGAATGTGTCAAAATCTTAAAAATTAACAGGTGCCCAAGCAATTTCATGCTAGAATCATCATCCGGATGCCAAAATAAACTAAATACAGCAAAAGATTTGAGTGCACAACGTTTGGTTTAGGTTTGACAGCCATAATCACCTTTTTATTGCTTTAAATGCGTTTTTAGCGCATGATTGTACATTTGAGCTGAATGTGTCAAAATCTTAAAAATTAACAGGTGCCCAAACAATTTCATGCTAGAATCATCATCCGGATGCCAAAATAAACTAAATACAGCAAAAGATTTGAGTGCACAACGTTTGGTTTAGGTTTGACAGCCATAATCATCTTTTTATTGCTTTAAATGCGTTTTTAGCGCATGATTGTACATTTGAGGTGAATGTGTCAAAATCTTACAAATTAACAGGTGCCCAAGCAATTTCATGCTAGAATCATCATCCGGATGCCAAAATAAACTAAATACAGCAAAAGATTTGAGTGCACAACGTTTGGTTTAGATTTGACAGCCATAATCAGAAATTGTGTACATTTGAGCTGAATGTGTCAAAATCTTAAAAATTAACAGGTGCCCAAGCAATTTCATGCTAGAATCATCATCCGGATGCCAAAATAAACTAAATACAGCAAAAGATTTGAGTGCACAACGTTTGGTTTAGATTTGACAGCCATAATCAGCAATTGTGTACATTTGAGCTGAATGTGTCAAAATCTTAAAAATTAACAGGTGCCCAAGCAATTTCATGCTAGAATCATCATCCGGATGCCAAAATAAACTAAATACAGCAAAAGATTTGAGTGCACAACGTTTGGTTTAGGTTTGACAGCCATAATCACCTTTTTATTGCTTTAAATGCGTTTTTAGCGCATGATTGTACATTTGAGCTGAATGTGTCAAAATCTTAAAAATTAACAGGTGCCCAAGCAATTTCATGCTAGAATCATCATCCGGATGCCAAAATAAACTAAATACAGCAAAAGATTTGAGTGCACAACGTTTGGTTTAGATTTGACAGCCATAATCAAAAATTGTGTACATTTGAGCTGAATGTGTCAAAATCTTAAAAATTAACAGGTGCCCAAGCAATTTCATGCTAGAATCATCATCCGGATGCCAAAATAAACTAAATACAGCAAAAGATTTGAGTGCACAACGTTTGGTTTAGATTTGACAGCCATAATCAGAAATTGTGTACATTTGAGCTGAATGTGTCAAAATCTTAAAAATTAACAGGTGCCCAAGCAATTTCATGCTAGAATCATCATCCGGATGCCAAAATAAACTAAATACAGCAAAAGATTTGAGTGCACAACGTTTGGTTTAGGTTTGACAGCCATAATCACCTTTTTATTGCTTTAAATGCGTTTTTAGCGCATGATTGTACATTTGAGCTGAATGTGTCAAAATCTTAAAAATTAACAGGTGCCGAGGCAATTTCATGCTAGAATCATCATCCGGATGCCAAAATAAACTAAATACAGCAAAAGATTTGAGTGCACAACGTTTGGTTTAGATTTGACAGCCATAATCAGCAATTGTGTACATTTGAGCTGAATGTGTCAAAATCTTAAAAATTAACAGGTGCCCAAGCAATTTCATGCTAGAATCATCATCCGGATGCCAAAATAAACTAAATACAGCAAAAGATTTGAGTGCACAACGTTTGGTTTAGGTTTGACAGCCATAATCACCTTTTTATTGCTTTAAATGCGTTTTTAGCGCATGATTGTACATTTGAGCTGAATGTGTCAAAATCTTAAAAATTAACAGGTGCCCAAGCAATTTCATGCTAGAATCATCATCCGGATGCCAAAATAAACTAAATACAGCAAAAGATTTGAGTGCACAACGTTTGGTTTAGATTTGACAGCCATAATCAGCAATTGTGTACATTTGAGCTGAATGTGTCAAAATCTTAAAAATTAACGGGTGCCCAAGCAATTTCATGCTAGAATCATCATCCGGATGCCAAAATAAACTAAATACAGCAAAAGATTTGAGTGCACAACGTTTGGTTTAGGTTTGACAGCCATAATCACCTTTTTATTGCTTTAAATGCGTTTTTAGCGCATGATTGTACATTTGAGCTGAATGTGTCAAAATCTTAAAAATTAACAGGTGCCCAAGCAATTTCATGCTAGAATCATCATCCGGATGCCAAAATAAACAAAATACAGCAAAAGATTTGAGTGCACAACGTTTGGTTTAGATTTGACAGCCATAATCAGCAATTGTGTACATTTGAGCTGAATGTGTCAAAATCTTAAAAATTAACAGGTGCCCAAGCAATTTCATGCGAGAATCATCATCCGGATGCTAAAATAAACTAAATACAGCAAAAGATTTGAGTGCACAACGTTTGGTTTAGGTTTGACAGCCATAATCACCTTTTTATTGCTTTAAATGCGTTTGTAGCGCATGATTGTACATTTGAGCTGAATGTGTCAAAATCTTAAAAATTAACAGGTGCCCAAGCAATTTCATGCTAGAATCATCATCCGGATGCCAAAATAAACTAAATACAGCAAAAGATTTGAGTGCACAACGTTTGGTTTAGGTTTGACAGCCATAATCACCTTTTTATTGCTTTAAATGCGTTTTTAGCGCATGATTGTACATTTGAGCTGAATGTGTCAAAATCTTAAAAATTAACAGGTGCCCAAGCAATTTCATGCTAGAATCATCATCCGGATGCCAAAATAAACTAAATACAGCAAAAGATTTGAGTGCACAACGTTTGGTTTAGATTTGACAGCCATAATCAGCAATTGTGTACATTTGAGCTGAATGTGTCAAAATCTTAAAAATTAACAGGTGCCCAAGCAATTTCATGCTAGAATCATCATCCGGATGCCAAAATAAACTAAATACAGCAAAAGATTTGAGTGCACAACGTTTGGTTTAGATTTGACAGCCATAATCAGCAATTGTGTACATTTGAGCTGAATGTGTCAAAATCTTAAAAATTAACAGGTGCCCAAGCAATTTCATGCTAGAATCATCATCCGGATGCCAAAATAAACTAAATACAGCAAAAGATTTGAGTGCACAACGTTTGGTTTAGGTTTGACAGCCATAATCACCTTTTTATTGCTTTAAATGCGTTTTTAGCGCATGATTGTACATTTGAGCTGAATGTGTCAAAATCTTAAAAATTAACAGGTGCCCAAGCAATTTCATGCTAGAATCATCATCCGGATGCCAAAATAAACTAAATACAGCAAAAGGTTTGAGTGCACAACGTTTGGTTTAGGTTTGACAGCCATAATCACCTTTTTATTGCTTTAAATGCGTTTTTAGCGCATGATTGTACATTTGAGCTGAATGTGTCAAAATCTTAAAAATTAACAGGTGCCCAAGCAATTTCATGCTAGAATCATCATCCGGATGCCAAAATAAACTAAATACAGCAAAAGATTTGAGTGCACAACGTTTGGTTTAGGTTTGACAGCCATAATCAGCAATTGTGTACATTTGAGCTGAATGTGTCAAAATCTTAAAAATTAACAGGTGCCCAAGCAATTTCATGCTAGAATCATCATCCGGATGCCAAAATAAACTAAATACAGCAAAAGATTTGAGTGCACAGCGTTTGGTTTAGATTTGACAGCCATAATCAGCAATTGTGTACATTTGAGCTGAATGTGTCAAAATCTTAAAAATTAACAGGTGCCCAAGCAATTTCATGCTAGAATCATCATCCGGATGCCAAAATAAACTAAATACAGCAAAAGATTTGGGTGCACAACGTTTGGTTTAGGTTTGACAGCCATAATCACCTTTTTATTGCTTTAAATGCGTTTTTAGCGCATGATTGTACATTTGAGCTGAATGTGTCAAAATCTTAAAAATTAACAGGTGCCCAAGCAATTTCATGCTAGAATCATCATCCGGATGCCAAAATAAACTAAATACAGCAAAAGATTTGAGTGCACAACGTTTGGTTTAGATTTGACAGCCATAATCAGCAATTGTGTACATTTGAGCTGAATGTGTCAAAATCTTAAAAATTAACAGGTGCCCAAGCAATTTCATGCTAGAATCATCATCCGGATGCCAAAATAAACTAAATACAGCAAAAGATTTGAGTGCACAACGTTTGGTTTAGGTTTGACAGCCATAATCACCTTTTTATTGCTTTAAATGCGTTTTTAGCGCATGATTGTACATTTGAGCTGAATGTGTCAAAATCTTAAAAATTAACAGGTGCCCAAGCAATTTCATGCTAGAATCATCATCCGGATGCCAAAATAATCTAAATACAGCAAAAGATTTGAGTGCACAACGTTTGGTTTAGGTTTGACAGCCATAATCACCTTTTTATTGCTTTAAATGCGTTTTTAGCGCATGATTGTACATTTGAGCTGAATGTGTCAAAATCTTAAAAATTAACAGGTGCCCAAGCAATTTCATGCTAGAATCATCATCCGGATGCCAAAATAAACTAAATACAGCAAAAGATTTGAGTGCACAACGTTTGGTTTAGATTTGACAGCCATAATCAGCAATTGTGTACATTTGAGCTGAATGTGTCAAAATCTTAAAAATTAACAGGTGCCCAAGCAATTTCATGCTAGAATCATCATCCGGATGCCAAAATAAACTAAATACAGCAAAAGATTTGAGTGCACAACGTTTGGTTTAGGTTTGACAGCCATAATCAGCAATTGTGTACATTTGAACTGAATGTGTCAAAATCTTAAAAATTAACAGGTGCCCAAGCAATTTCATGCTAGAATCATCATCCGGATGCCAAAATAAACTAAATACAGCAAAAGATTTGAGTGCACAACGTTTGGTTTAGGTTTGACAGCCATAATCACCTTTTTATTGCTTTAAATGCGTTTTTAGCTTATGATTGTACATTTGAGCTGAATGTGTCAAAATCTTAAAAATTAACAGGTGCCCAAGCAATTTCATGCTAGAATCATCATCCGGATGCCAAAATAAACTAAATACAGCAAAAGATTTGAGTGCACAACGTTTGGTTTAGGTTTGACAGCCATAATCAGCAATTGTGTACATTTGAGCTGAATGTGTCAAAATCTTAAAAATTAACAGGTGCCCAAGCAATTTCATGCTAGAATCATCATCCGGATGCCAAAATAAACTAAATACAGCAAAAGATTTGAGTGCACAACGTTTGGTTTAGGTTTGACAGCCATAATCACCTTTTTATTGCTTTAAATGCGTTTTTAGCGCATGATTGTACATTTGAGCTGAATGTGTCAAAATCTTAAAAATTAACAGGTGCCCAAGCAATTTCATGCTAGAATCATCATCCGGATGCCAAAATAAACTAAATACAGCAAAAGATTTGAGTGCACAACGTTTGGTTTAGATTTGACAGCCATAATCAGCAATTGTGTACATTTGAGCTGAATGTGTCAAAATCTTAAAAATTAACAGGTGCCCAAGCAATTTCATGCTAGAATCATCATCCGGATGCCAAAATAAACTAAATACAGCAAAAGATTTGAGTGCACAACGTTTGGTTTAGGTTTGACAGCCATAATCACCTTTTTATTGCTTTAAATGCGTTTTTAGCGCATGATTGTACATTTGAGCTGAATGTGTCAAAATCTTAAAAATTAACAGGTGCCCAAGCAATTTCATGCTAGAATCATCATCCGGATGCCAAAATAAACTAAATACAGCAAAAGATTTGAGTGCACAACGTTTGGTTTAGATTTGACAGCCATAATCAGCAATTGTGTACATTTGAGCTGAATGTGTCAAAATCTTAAAAATTAACAGGTGCCCAAGCAATTTCATGCTAGAATCATCATCCGGATGCCAAAATAAACTAAATACAGCAAAAGATTTGAGTGCACAACGTTTGGTTTAGGTTTGACAGCCATAATCACCTTTTTATTGCTTTAAATGCGTTTTTAGCGCATGATTGTACATTTGAGCTGAATGTGTCAAAATCTTAAAAATTAACAGGTGCCCAAGCAATTTCATGCTAGAATCATCATCCGGATGCCAAAATAAACTAAATACAGCAAAAGATTTGAGTGCACAACGTTTGGTTTAGGTTTGACAGCCATAATCAGCAATTGTGTACATTTGAGCTGAATGTGTCAAAATCTTAAAAATTAACAGGTGCCCAAGCAATTTCATGCTAGAATCATCATCCGGATGCCAAAATAAACTAAATACAGCAAAAGATTTGAGTGCACAACGTTTGATTTAGGTTTGACAGCCATAATCACCTTTTTATTGCTTTAAATGCGTTTGTAGCGCATGATTGTACATTTGAGCTGAATGTGTCAAAATCTTAAAAATTAACAGGTGCCCAAGCAATTTCATGCTAGAATCATCATCCGGATGCCAAAATAAACTAAATACAGCAAAAGATTTGAGTGCACAACGTTTGGTTTAGGTTTGACAGCCATAATCAGCAATTGTGTACATTTGAGCTGAATGTGTCAAAATCTTAAAAATTAACAGGTGCCCAAGCAATTTCATGCTAGAATCATCATCCGGATGCCAAAATAAACTAAATACAGCAAAAGATTTGAGTGCACAACGTTTGGTTTAGGTTTGACAGCCATAATCACCTTTTTATTGCTTTAAATGCGTTTTTAGCGCATGATTGTACATTTGAGCTGAATGTGTCAAAATCTTAAAAATTAACAGGTGCCCAAACAATTTCATGCTAGAATCATCATCCGGATGCCAAAATAAACTAAATACAGCAAAAGATTTGAGTGCACAACGTTTGGTTTAGATTTGACAGCCATAATCAGCAATTGTGTACATTTGAGCTGAATGTGTCAAAATCTTAAAAATTAACAGGTGCCCAAGCAATTTCATGCTAGAATCATCATCCGGATGCCAAAATAAACTAAATACAGCAAAAGATTTGAGTGCACAACGTTTGGTTTAGGTTTGACAGCCATAATCACCTTTTTATTGCTTTAAATGCGTTTTTAGCGCATGATTGTACATTTGAGCTGAATGTGTCAAAATCTTACAAATTAACAGGTGCCCAAGCAATTTCATGCTAGAATCATCATCCGGATGCCAAAATAAACTAAATACAGCAAAAGATTT
The DNA here is from genome assembly GCF_051991245.1 of Festucalex cinctus. Classification (NCBI taxonomy): domain Eukaryota; kingdom Metazoa; phylum Chordata; class Actinopteri; order Syngnathiformes; family Syngnathidae; genus Festucalex; species Festucalex cinctus. The sequence goes on from NW_027520312.1 coordinate 50,876, forward strand.
GAGTGCACAACGTTTGGTTTAGGTTTGACAGCCATAATCAGCAATTGTGTACATTTGAGCTGAATGTGTCAAAATCTTAAAAATTAACAAGTGCCCAAGCAATTTAATGCTAGAATCATCATCCGGATGCCAAAATAAACTAAATACAGCAAAAGATTTGAGTGCACAACGTTTGGTTTAGGTTTGACAGCCATAATCACCTTTTTATTGCTTTAAATGCGTTTTTAGCGCATGATTGTACATTTGAGCTGAATGTGTCAAAATCTTAAAAATTAACAGGTGCCCAAGCAATTTCATGCTAGAATCATCATCCGGATGCCAAAATAAACTAAATACAGCAAAAGATTTGAGTGCACAACGTTTGGTTTAGGTTTGACAGCCATAATCACCTTTTTATTGCTTTAAATGCGTTTTTAGCGCATGATTGTACATTTGAGCTGAATGTGTCAAAATCTTAAAAATTAACAGGTGCCCAAGTAATTTCATGCTAGAATCATCAACCGGATGCCAAAATAAACTAAATACAGCAAAAGATTTGAGTGCACAACGTTTGGTTTAGATTTGACAGCCATAATCAGCAATTGTGTACATTTGAGCTGAATGTGTCAAAATCTTAAAAATTAACAGGTGCCCAAGCAATTTCATGCTAGAATCATCATCCGGATGCCAAAATAAACTAAATACAGCAAAAGATTTGAGTGCACAACGTTTGGTTTAGGTTTGACAGCCATAATCAGCAATTGTGTACATTTGAGCTGAATGTGTCAAAATCTTAAAAATTAACAGGTGCCCAAGCAATTTCATGCTAGAATCATCATCCGGATGCCAAAATAAACTAAATACAGCAAAAGATTTGAGTGCACAACGTTTGGTTTAGGTTTGACAGCCATAATCACCTTTTTATTGCTTTAAATGCGTTTTTAGCGCATGATTGTACATTTGAGCTGAATGTGTCAAAATCTTAAAAATTAACAGGTGCCCAAACAATTTCATGCTAGAATCATCATCCGGATGCCAAAATAAACTAAATACAGCAAAAGATTTGAGTGCACAACGTTTGGTTTAGATTTGACAGCCATAATCAGCAATTGTGTACATTTGAGCTGAATGTGTCAAAATCTTAAAAATTAACAGGTGCCCAAGCAATTTCATGCTAGAATCATCATCCGGATGCCAAAATAAACTAAATACAGCAAAAGATTTGAGTGCACAACGTTTGGTTTAGGTTTGACAGCCATAATCACCTTTTTATTGCTTTAAATGCGTTTTTAGCGCATGATTGTACATTTGAGCTGAATGTGTCAAAATCTTACAAATTAACAGGTGCCCAAGCAATTTCATGCTAGAATCATCATCCGGATGCCAAAATAAACTAAATACAGCAAAAGATTTGAGTGCACAACGTTTGGTTTAGGTTTGACAGCCATAATCAGCAATTGTGTACATTTGAGCTGAATGTGTCAAAATCTTAAAAATTAACAAGTCCCCAAGCAATTTCATGCTAGAATCATCATCCGGATGCCAAAATAAACTAAATACAGCAAAAGATTTGAGTGCACAACGTTTGGTTTAGGTTTGACAGCCATAATCACCTTTTTATTGCTTTAAATGCGTTTTTAGCGCATGATTGTACATTTGAGCTGAATGTGTCAAAATCTTAAAAATTAACAGGTGCCCAAGCAATTTCATGCTAGAATCATCATCCGGATGCCAAAATAAACTAAATACAGCAAAAGATTTGAGTGCACAACGTTTGGTTCAGATTTGACAGCCATAATCAGCAGTTGTGTACATTTGAGCTGAATGTGTCAAAATCTTAAAAATTAACAGGTGCCCAAGCAATTTCATGCTAGAATCATCATCCGGATGCCAAAATAAACTAAATACAGCAAAAGATTTGAGTGCACAACGTTTGGTTTAGATTTGAAAGCCATAATCAGCAATTGTGTACATTTGAGCTGAATGTGTCAAAATCTTAAAAATTAACAGGTGCCCAAGCAATTTCATGCTAGAATCATCATCCGGATGCCAAAATAAACTAAATACAGCAAAAGATTTGAGTGCACAACGTTAGGTTTAGGTTTGACAGCCATAATCAGCAATTGTGTACATTTGAGCTGAATGTGTCAAAATCTTAAAAATTAACAGGTGCCCAAGCAATTTCATGCTAGAATCATCATCCGGATGCCAAAATAAACTAAATACAGCAAAAGATTTGAGTGCACAACGTTTGGTTTAGATTTGACAGCCATAATCAGCAATTGTGTACATTTGAGCTGAATGTGTCAAAATCTTAAAAATTAACAGGTGCCCAAGCAATTTCATGCTAGAATCATCATCCGGATGCCAAAATAAACTAAATACAGCAAAAGATTTGAGTGCACAACGTTTGGTTTAGGTTTGACAGCCATAATCACCTTTTTATTGCTTTAAATGCGTTTTTAGCGCATGATTGTACATTTGAGCTGAATGTGTCAAAATCTTAAAAATTAACAGGTGCCCAAGCAATTTCATGCTAGAATCATCATCCGGATGCCAAAATAAACTAAATACAGCAAAAGATTTGAGTGCACAACGTTTGGTTTAGATTTGACAGCCATAATCAGCAATTGTGTACATTTGAGCTGAATGTGTCAAAATCTTAAAAATTAACAGGTGCCCAAGCAATTTCATGCTAGAATCATCATCCGGATGCCAAAATAAACTAAATACAGCAAAAGATTTGAGTGCACAACGTTTGGTTTAGATTTGACAGCCATAATCAGCAATTGTGTACATTTGAGCTGAATGTGTCAAAATCTTAAAAATTAACAGGTGCCCAAGCAATTTCATGCTAGAATCATCATCCGGATGCCAAAATAAACTAAATACAGCAAAAGATTTGAGTGCACAACGTTTGGTTTAGGTTTGACAGCCATAATCACCTTTTTATTGCTTTAAATGCGTTTTTAGCGCATGATTGTACATTTGAGCTGAATGTGTCAAAATCTTAAAAATTAACAGGTGCCCAAGCAATTTCATGCTAGAATCATCATCCGGATGCCAAAATAAACTAAATACAGCAAAAGGTTTGAGTGCACAACGTTTGGTTTAGGTTTGACAGCCATAATCACCTTTTTATTGCTTTAAATGCGTTTTTAGCGCATGATTGTACATTTGAGCTGAATGTGTCAAAATCTTAAAAATTAACAGGTGCCCAAGCAATTTCATGCTAGAATCATCATCCGGATGCCAAAATAAACTAAATACAGCAAAAGATTTGAGTGCACAACGTTTGGTTTAGGTTTGACAGCCATAATCAGCAATTGTGTACATTTGAGCTGAATGTGTCAAAATCTTAAAAATTAACAGGTGCCCAAGCAATTTCATGCTAGAATCATCATCCGGATGCCAAAATAAACTAAATACAGCAAAAGATTTGAGTGCACAGCGTTTGGTTTAGATTTGACAGCCATAATCAGCAATTGTGTACATTTGAGCTGAATGTGTCAAAATCTTAAAAATTAACAGGTGCCCAAGCAATTTCATGCTAGAATCATCATCCGGATGCCAAAATAAACTAAATACAGCAAAAGATTTGGGTGCACAACGTTTGGTTTAGGTTTGACAGCCATAATCACCTTTTTATTGCTTTAAATGCGTTTTTAGCGCATGATTGTACATTTGAGCTGAATGTGTCAAAATCTTAAAAATTAACAGGTGCCCAAGCAATTTCATGCTAGAATCATCATCCGGATGCCAAAATAAACTAAATACAGCAAAAGATTTGAGTGCACAACGTTTGGTTTAGATTTGACAGCCATAATCAGCAATTGTGTACATTTGAGCTGAATGTGTCAAAATCTTAAAAATTAACAGGTGCCCAAGCAATTTCATGCTAGAATCATCATCCGGATGCCAAAATAAACTAAATACAGCAAAAGATTTGAGTGCACAACGTTTGGTTTAGGTTTGACAGCCATAATCACCTTTTTATTGCTTTAAATGCGTTTTTAGCGCATGATTGTACATTTGAGCTGAATGTGTCAAAATCTTAAAAATTAACAGGTGCCCAAGCAATTTCATGCTAGAATCATCATCCGGATGCCAAAATAATCTAAATACAGCAAAAGATTTGAGTGCACAACGTTTGGTTTAGGTTTGACAGCCATAATCACCTTTTTATTGCTTTAAATGCGTTTTTAGCGCATGATTGTACATTTGAGCTGAATGTGTCAAAATCTTAAAAATTAACAGGTGCCCAAGCAATTTCATGCTAGAATCATCATCCGGATGCCAAAATAAACTAAATACAGCAAAAGATTTGAGTGCACAACGTTTGGTTTAGATTTGACAGCCATAATCAGCAATTGTGTACATTTGAGCTGAATGTGTCAAAATCTTAAAAATTAACAGGTGCCCAAGCAATTTCATGCTAGAATCATCATCCGGATGCCAAAATAAACTAAATACAGCAAAAGATTTGAGTGCACAACGTTTGGTTTAGGTTTGACAGCCATAATCAGCAATTGTGTACATTTGAACTGAATGTGTCAAAATCTTAAAAATTAACAGGTGCCCAAGCAATTTCATGCTAGAATCATCATCCGGATGCCAAAATAAACTAAATACAGCAAAAGATTTGAGTGCACAACGTTTGGTTTAGGTTTGACAGCCATAATCACCTTTTTATTGCTTTAAATGCGTTTTTAGCTTATGATTGTACATTTGAGCTGAATGTGTCAAAATCTTAAAAATTAACAGGTGCCCAAGCAATTTCATGCTAGAATCATCATCCGGATGCCAAAATAAACTAAATACAGCAAAAGATTTGAGTGCACAACGTTTGGTTTAGGTTTGACAGCCATAATCAGCAATTGTGTACATTTGAGCTGAATGTGTCAAAATCTTAAAAATTAACAGGTGCCCAAGCAATTTCATGCTAGAATCATCATCCGGATGCCAAAATAAACTAAATACAGCAAAAGATTTGAGTGCACAACGTTTGGTTTAGGTTTGACAGCCATAATCACCTTTTTATTGCTTTAAATGCGTTTTTAGCGCATGATTGTACATTTGAGCTGAATGTGTCAAAATCTTAAAAATTAACAGGTGCCCAAGCAATTTCATGCTAGAATCATCATCCGGATGTCAAAATAAACTAAATACAGCAAAAGATTTGAGTGCACAACGTTTGGTTTAGATTTGACAGCCATAATCAGCAATTGTGTACATTTGAGCTGAATGTGTCAAAATCTTAAAAATTAACAGGTGCCCAAGCAATTTCATGCTAGAATCATCATCCGGATGCCAAAATAAACTAAATACAGCAAAAGATTTGAGTGCACAACGTTTGGTTTAGGTTTGACAGCCATAATCACCTTTTTATTGCTTTAAATGCGTTTTTAGCGCATGATTGTACATTTGAGCTGAATGTGTCAAAATCTTAAAAATTAACAGGTGCCCAAGCAATTTCATGCTAGAATCATCATCCGGATGCCAAAATAAACTAAATACAGCAAAAGATTTGAGTGCACAACGTTTGGTTTAGATTTGACAGCCATAATCAGCAATTGTGTACATTTGAGCTGAATGTGTCAAAATCTTAAAAATTAACAGGTGCCCAAGCAATTTCATGCTAGAATCATCATCCGGATGCCAAAATAAACTAAATACAGCAAAAGATTTGAGTGCACAACGTTTGGTTTAGGTTTGACAGCCATAATCACCTTTTTATTGCTTTAAATGCGTTTTTAGCGCATGATTGTACATTTGAGCTGAATGTGTCAAAATCTTAAAAATTAACAGGTGCCCAAGCAATTTCATGCTAGAATCATCATCCGGATGCCAAAATAAACTAAATACAGCAAAAGATTTGAGTGCACAACGTTTGGTTTAGGTTTGACAGCCATAATCAGCAATTGTGTACATTTGAGCTGAATGTGTCAAAATCTTAAAAATTAACAGGTGCCCAAGCAATTTCATGCTAGAATCATCATCCGGATGCCAAAATAAACTAAATACAGCAAAAGATTTGAGTGCACAACGTTTGATTTAGGTTTGACAGCCATAATCACCTTTTTATTGCTTTAAATGCGTTTGTAGCGCATGATTGTACATTTGAGCTGAATGTGTCAAAATCTTAAAAATTAACAGGTGCCCAAGCAATTTCATGCTAGAATCATCATCCGGATGCCAAAATAAACTAAATACAGCAAAAGATTTGAGTGCACAACGTTTGGTTTAGGTTTGACAGCCATAATCAGCAATTGTGTACATTTGAGCTGAATGTGTCAAAATCTTAAAAATTAACAGGTGCCCAAGCAATTTCATGCTAGAATCATCATCCGGATGCCAAAATAAACTAAATACAGCAAAAGATTTGAGTGCACAACGTTTGGTTTAGGTTTGACAGCCATAATCACCTTTTTATTGCTTTAAATGCGTTTTTAGCGCATGATTGTACATTTGAGCTGAATGTGTCAAAATCTTAAAAATTAACAGGTGCCCAAACAATTTCATGCTAGAATCATCATCCGGATGCCAAAATAAACTAAATACAGCAAAAGATTTGAGTGCACAACGTTTGGTTTAGATTTGACAGCCATAATCAGCAATTGTGTACATTTGAGCTGAATGTGTCAAAATCTTAAAAATTAACAGGTGCCCAAGCAATTTCATGCTAGAATCATCATCCGGATGCCAAAATAAACTAAATACAGCAAAAGATTTGAGTGCACAACGTTTGGTTTAGGTTTGACAGCCATAATCACCTTTTTATTGCTTTAAATGCGTTTTTAGCGCATGATTGTACATTTGAGCTGAATGTGTCAAAATCTTACAAATTAACAGGTGCCCAAGCAATTTCATGCTAGAATCATCATCCGGATGCCAAAATAAACTAAATACAGCAAAAGATTTGAGTGCACAACGTTTGGTTTAGGTTTGACAGCCATAATCAGCAATTGTGTACATTTGAGCTGAATGTGTCAAAATCTTAAAAATTAACAAGTGCCCAAGCAATTTAATGCTAGAATCATCATCCGGATGCCAAAATAAACTAAATACAGCAAAAGATTTGAGTGCACAACGTTTGGTTTAGGTTTGACAGCCATAATCACCTTTTTATTGCTTTAAATGCGTTTTTAGCGCATGATTGTACATTTGAGCTGAATGTGTCAAAATCTTAAAAATTAACAGGTGCCCAAGCAATTTCATGCTAGAATCATCATCCGGATGCCAAAATAAACTAAATACAGCAAAAGATTTGAGTGCACAACGTTTGGTTTAGGTTTGACAGCCATAATCACCTTTTTATTGCTTTAAATGCGTTTTTAGCGCATGATTGTACATTTGAGCTGAATGTGTCAAAATCTTAAAAATTAACAGGTGCCCAAGTAATTTCATGCTAGAATCATCAACCGGATGCCAAAATAAACTAAATACAGCAAAAGATTTGAGTGCACAACGTTTGGTTTAGATTTGACAGCCATAATCAGCAATTGTGTACATTTGAGCTGAATGTGTCAAAATCTTAAAAATTAACAGGTGCCCAAGCAATTTCATGCTAGAATCATCATCCGGATGCCAAAATAAACTAAATACAGCAAAAGATTTGAGTGCACAACGTTTGGTTTAGGTTTGACAGCCATAATCAGCAATTGTGTACATTTGAGCTGAATGTGTCAAAATCTTAAAAATTAACAGGTGCCCAAGCAATTTCATGCTAGAATCATCATCCGGATGCCAAAATAAACTAAATACAGCAAAAGATTTGAGTGCACAACGTTTGGTTTAGGTTTGACAGCCATAATCACCTTTTTATTGCTTTAAATGCGTTTTTAGCGCATGATTGTACATTTGAGCTGAATGTGTCAAAATCTTAAAAATTAACAGGTGCCCAAACAATTTCATGCTAGAATCATCATCCGGATGCCAAAATAAACTAAATACAGCAAAAGATTTGAGTGCACAACGTTTGGTTTAGATTTGACAGCCATAATCAGCAATTGTGTACATTTGAGCTGAATGTGTCAAAATCTTAAAAATTAACAGGTGCCCAAGCAATTTCATGCTAGAATCATCATCCGGATGCCAAAATAAACTAAATACAGCAAAAGATTTGAGTGCACAACGTTTGGTTTAGGTTTGACAGCCATAATCACCTTTTTATTGCTTTAAATGCGTTTTTAGCGCATGATTGTACATTTGAGCTGAATGTGTCAAAATCTTACAAATTAACAGGTGCCCAAGCAATTTCATGCTAGAATCATCATCCGGATGCCAAAATAAACTAAATACAGCAAAAGATTTGAGTGCACAACGTTTGGTTTAGGTTTGACAGCCATAATCAGCAATTGTGTACATTTGAGCTGAATGTGTCAAAATCTTAAAAATTAACAAGTGCCCAAGCAATTTAATGCTAGAATCATCATCCGGATGCCAAAATAAACTAAATACAGCAAAAGATTTGAGTGCACAACGTTTGGTTTAGGTTTGACAGCCATAATCACCTTTTTATTGCTTTAAATGCGTTTTTAGCGCATGATTGTACATTTGAGCTGAATGTGTCAAAATCTTAAAAATTAACAGGTGCCCAAGCAATTTCATGCTAGAATCATCATCCGGATGCCAAAATAAACTAAATACAGCAAAAGATTTGAGTGCACAACGTTTGGTTTAGGTTTGACAGCCATAATCACCTTTTTATTGCTTTAAATGCGTTTTTAGCGCATGATTGTACATTTGAGCTGAATGTGTCAAAATCTTAAAAATTAACAGGTGCCCAAGTAATTTCATGCTAGAATCATCAACCGGATGCCAAAATAAACTAAATACAGCAAAAGATTTGAGTGCACAACGTTTGGTTTAGATTTGACAGCCATAATCAGCAATTGTGTACATTTGAGCTGAATGTGTCAAAATCTTAAAAATTAACAGGTGCCCAAGCAATTTCATGCTAGAATCATCATCCGGATGCCAAAATAAACTAAATACAGCAAAAGATTTGAGTGCACAACGTTTGGTTTAGGTTTGACAGCCATAATCAGCAATTGTGTACATTTGAGCTGAATGTGTCAAAATCTTAAAAATTAACAGGTGCCCAAGCAATTTCATGCTAGAATCATCATCCGGATGCCAAAATAAACTAAATACAGCAAAAGATTTGAGTGCACAACGTTTGGTTTAGGTTTGACAGCCATAATCACCTTTTTATTGCTTTAAATGCGTTTTTAGCGCATGATTGTACATTTGAGCTGAATGTGTCAAAATCTTAAAAATTAACAGGTGCCCAAACAATTTCATGCTAGAATCATCATCCGGATGCCAAAATAAACTAAATACAGCAAAAGATTTGAGTGCACAACGTTTGGTTTAGATTTGACAGCCATAATCAGCAATTGTGTACATTTGAGCTGAATGTGTCAAAATCTTAAAAATTAACAGGTGCCCAAGCAATTTCATGCTAGAATCATCATCCGGATGCCAAAATAAACTAAATACAGCAAAAGATTTGAGTGCACAACGTTTGGTTTAGGTTTGACAGCCATAATCACCTTTTTATTGCTTTAAATGCGTTTTTAGCGCATGATTGTACATTTGAGCTGAATGTGTCAAAATCTTACAAATTAACAGGTGCCCAAGCAATTTCATGCTAGAATCATCATCCGGATGCCAAAATAAACTAAATACAGCAAAAGATTTGAGTGCACAACGTTTGGTTTAGGTTTGACAGCCATAATCAGCAATTGTGTACATTTGAGCTGAATGTGTCAAAATCTTAAAAATTAACAAGTCCCCAAGCAATTTCATGCTAGAATCATCATCCGGATGCCAAAATAAACTAAATACAGCAAAAGATTTGAGTGCACAACGTTTGGTTTAGGTTTGACAGCCATAATCACCTTTTTATTGCTTTAAATGCGTTTTTAGCGCATGATTGTACATTTGAGCTGAATGTGTCAAAATCTTAAAAATTAACAGGTGCCCAAGCAATTTCATGCTAGAATCATCATCCGGATGCCAAAATAAACTAAATACAGCAAAAGATTTGAGTGCACAACGTTTGGTTCAGATTTGACAGCCATAATCAGCAGTTGTGTACATTTGAGCTGAATGTGTCAAAATCTTAAAAATTAACAGGTGCCCAAGCAATTTCATGCTAGAATCATCATCCGGATGCCAAAATAAACTAAATACAGCAAAAGATTTGAGTGCACAACGTTTGGTTTAGATTTGAAAGCCATAATCAGCAATTGTGTACATTTGAGCTGAATGTGTCAAAATCTTAAAAATTAACAGGTGCCCAAGCAATTTCATGCTAGAATCATCATCCGGATGCCAAAATAAACTAAATACAGCAAAAGATTTGAGTGCACAACGTTAGGTTTAGGTTTGACAGCCATAATCAGCAATTGTGTACATTTGAGCTGAATGTGTCAAAATCTTAAAAATTAACAGGTGCCCAAGCAATTTCATGCTAGAATCATCATCCGGATGCCAAAATAAACTAAATACAGCAAAAGATTTGAGTGCACAACGTTTGGTTTAGGTTTGACAGCCATAATCACCTTTTTATTGCTTTAAATGCGTTTTTAGCGCATGATTGTACATTTGAGCTGAATGTGTCAAAATCTTAAAAATTAACAGGTGCCCAAACAATTTCATGCTAGAATCATCATCCGGATGCCAAAATAAACTAAATACAGCAAAAGATTTGAGTGCACAACGTTTGGTTTAGGTTTGACAGCCATAATCATCTTTTTATTGCTTTAAATGCGTTTTTAGCGCATGATTGTACATTTGAGGTGAATGTGTCAAAATCTTACAAATTAACAGGTGCCCAAGCAATTTCATGCTAGAATCATCATCCGGATGCCAAAATAAACTAAATACAGCAAAAGATTTGAGTGCACAACGTTTGGTTTAGGTTTGACAGCCATAATCAGCAATTGTGTACATTTGAGCTGAATGTGTCAAAATCTTAAAAATTAACAAGTGCCCAAGCAATTTCATGCTAGAATCATCATCCGGATGCCAAAATAAACTAAATACAGCAAAAGATTTGAGTGCACAACGTTTGGTTTAGGTTTGACAGCCATAATCACCTTTTTATTGCTTTAAATGCGTTTTTAGCGCATGATTGTACATTTGAGCTGAATGTGTCAAAATCTTAAAAATTAACAGGTGCCCAAGCAATTTCATGCTAGAATCATCATCCGGATGCCAAAATAAACTAAATACAGCAAAAGATTTGAGTGCACAACGTTTGGTTTAGGTTTGACAGCCATAATCACCTTTTTATTGCTTTAAATGCGTTTTTAGCGCATGATTGTACATTTGAGCTGAATGTGTCAAAATCTTAAAAATTAACAGGTGCCCAAGCAATTTCATGCTAGAATCATCATCCGGATGCCAAAATAAACTAAATACAGCAAAAGATTTGAGTGCACAACGTTTGGTTTAGGTTTGACAGCCATAATCAGCAATTGTGTACATTTGAGCTGAATGTGTCAAAATCTTAAAAATTAACAGGTGCCCAAGCAATTTCATGCTAGAATCATCATCCGGATGCCAAAATAAACTAAATACAGCAAAAGATTTGAGTGCACAACGTTTGATTTAGGTTTGACAGCCATAATCACCTTTTTATTGCTTTAAATGCGTTTGTAGCGCATGATTGTACATTTGAGCTGAATGTGTCAAAATCTTAAAAATTAACAGGTGCCCAAGCAATTTCATGCTAGAATCATCATCCGGATGCCAAAATAAACTAAATACAGCAAAAGATTTGAGTGCACAACGTTTGGTTTAGGTTTGACAGCCATAATCAGCAATTGTGTACATTTGAGCTGAATGTGTCAAAATCTTAAAAATTAACAGGTGCCCAAGCAATTTCATGCTAGAATCATCATCCGGATGCCAAAATAAACTAAATACAGCAAAAGATTTGAGTGCACAACGTTTGGTTTAGGTTTGACAGCCATAATCACCTTTTTATTGCTTTAAATGCGTTTTTAGCGCATGATTGTACATTTGAGCTGAATGTGTCAAAATCTTAAAAATTAACAGGTGCCCAAACAATTTCATGCTAGAATCATCATCCGGATGCCAAAATAAACTAAATACAGCAAAAGATTTGAGTGCACAACGTTTGGTTTAGATTTGACAGCCATAATCAGCAATTGTGTACATTTGAGCTGAATGTGTCAAAATCTTAAAAATTAACAGGTGCCCAAGCAATTTCATGCTAGAATCATCATCCGGATGCCAAAATAAACTAAATACAGCAAAAGATTTGAGTGCACAACGTTTGGTTTAGGTTTGACAGCCATAATCACCTTTTTATTGCTTTAAATGCGTTTTTAGCGCATGATTGTACATTTGAGCTGAATGTGTCAAAATCTTACAAATTAACAGGTGCCCAAGCAATTTCATGCTAGAATCATCATCCGGATGCCAAAATAAACTAAATACAGCAAAAGATTTGAGTGCACAACGTTTGGTTTAGGTTTGACAGCCATAATCAGCAATTGTGTACATTTGAGCTGAATGTGTCAAAATCTTAAAAATTAACAAGTGCCCAAGCAATTTAATGCTAGAATCATCATCCGGATGCCAAAATAAACTAAATACAGCAAAAGATTTGAGTGCACAACGTTTGGTTTAGGTTTGACAGCCATAATCACCTTTTTATTGCTTTAAATGCGTTTTTAGCGCATGATTGTACATTTGAGCTGAATGTGTCAAAATCTTAAAAATTAACAGGTGCCCAAGCAATTTCATGCTAGAATCATCATCCGGATGCCAAAATAAACTAAATACAGCAAAAGATTTGAGTGCACAACGTTTGGTTTAGGTTTGACAGCCATAATCACCTTTTTATTGCTTTAAATGCGTTTTTAGCGCATGATTGTACATTTGAGCTGAATGTGTCAAAATCTTAAAAATTAACAGGTGCCCAAGTAATTTCATGCTAGAATCATCAACCGGATGCCAAAATAAACTAAATACAGCAAAAGATTTGAGTGCACAACGTTTGGTTTAGATTTGACAGCCATAATCAGCAATTGTGTACATTTGAGCTGAATGTGTCAAAATCTTAAAAATTAACAGGTGCCCAAGCAATTTCATGCTAGAATCATCATCCGGATGCCAAAATAAACTAAATACAGCAAAAGATTTGAGTGCACAACGTTTGGTTTAGGTTTGACAGCCATAATCAGCAATTGTGTACATTTGAGCTGAATGTGTCAAAATCTTAAAAATTAACAGGTGCCCAAGCAATTTCATGCTAGAATCATCATCCGGATGCCAAAATAAACTAAATACAGCAAAAGATTTGAGTGCACAACGTTTGGTTTAGGTTTGACAGCCATAATCACCTTTTTATTGCTTTAAATGCGTTTTTAGCGCATGATTGTACATTTGAGCTGAATGTGTCAAAATCTTAAAAATTAACAGGTGCCCAAACAATTTCATGCTAGAATCATCATCCGGATGCCAAAATAAACTAAATACAGCAAAAGATTTGAGTGCACAACGTTTGGTTTAGATTTGACAGCCATAATCAGCAATTGTGTACATTTGAGCTGAATGTGTCAAAATCTTAAAAATTAACAGGTGCCCAAGCAATTTCATGCTAGAATCATCATCCGGATGCCAAAATAAACTAAATACAGCAAAAGATTTGAGTGCACAACGTTTGGTTTAGGTTTGACAGCCATAATCACCTTTTTATTGCTTTAAATGCGTTTTTAGCGCATGATTGTACATTTGAGCTGAATGTGTCAAAATCTTACAAATTAACAGGTGCCCAAGCAATTTCATGCTAGAATCATCATCCGGATGCCAAAATAAACTAAATACAGCAAAAGATTTGAGTGCACAACGTTTGGTTTAGGTTTGACAGCCATAATCAGCAATTGTGTACATTTGAGCTGAATGTGTCAAAATCTTAAAAATTAACAAGTGCCCAAGCAATTTAATGCTAGAATCATCATCCGGATGCCAAAATAAACTAAATACAGCAAAAGATTTGAGTGCACAACGTTTGGTTTAGGTTTGACAGCCATAATCACCTTTTTATTGCTTTAAATGCGTTTTTAGCGCATGATTGTACATTTGAGCTGAATGTGTCAAAATCTTAAAAATTAACAGGTGCCCAAGCAATTTCATGCTAGAATCATCATCCGGATGCCAAAATAAACTAAATACAGCAAAAGATTTGAGTGCACAACGTTTGGTTTAGGTTTGACAGCCATAATCACCTTTTTATTGCTTTAAATGCGTTTTTAGCGCATGATTGTACATTTGAGCTGAATGTGTCAAAATCTTAAAAATTAACAGGTGCCCAAGTAATTTCATGCTAGAATCATCAACCGGATGCCAAAATAAACTAAATACAGCAAAAGATTTGAGTGCACAACGTTTGGTTTAGATTTGACAGCCATAATCAGCAATTGTGTACATTTGAGCTGAATGTGTCAAAATCTTAAAAATTAACAGGTGCCCAAGCAATTTCATGCTAGAATCATCATCCGGATGCCAAAATAAACTAAATACAGCAAAAGATTTGAGTGCACAACGTTTGGTTTAGGTTTGACAGCCATAATCAGCAATTGTGTACATTTGAGCTGAATGTGTCAAAATCTTAAAAATTAACAGGTGCCCAAGCAATTTCATGCTAGAATCATCATCCGGATGCCAAAATAAACTAAATACAGCAAAAGATTTGAGTGCACAACGTTTGGTTTAGGTTTGACAGCCATAATCACCTTTTTATTGCTTTAAATGCGTTTTTAGCGCATGATTGTACATTTGAGCTGAATGTGTCAAAATCTTAAAAATTAACAGGTGCCCAAACAATTTCATGCTAGAATCATCATCCGGATGCCAAAATAAACTAAATACAGCAAAAGATTTGAGTGCACAACGTTTGGTTTAGATTTGACAGCCATAATCAGCAATTGTGTACATTTGAGCTGAATGTGTCAAAATCTTAAAAATTAACAGGTGCCCAAGCAATTTCATGCTAGAATCATCATCCGGATGCCAAAATAAACTAAATACAGCAAAAGATTTGAGTGCACAACGTTTGGTTTAGGTTTGACAGCCATAATCACCTTTTTATTGCTTTAAATGCGTTTTTAGCGCATGATTGTACATTTGAGCTGAATGTGTCAAAATCTTACAAATTAACAGGTGCCCAAGCAATTTCATGCTAGAATCATCATCCGGATGCCAAAATAAACTAAATACAGCAAAAGATTTGAGTGCACAACGTTTGGTTTAGGTTTGACAGCCATAATCAGCAATTGTGTACATTTGAGCTGAATGTGTCAAAATCTTAAAAATTAACAAGTCCCCAAGCAATTTCATGCTAGAATCATCATCCGGATGCCAAAATAAACTAAATACAGCAAAAGATTTGAGTGCACAACGTTTGGTTTAGGTTTGACAGCCATAATCACCTTTTTATTGCTTTAAATGCGTTTTTAGCGCATGATTGTACATTTGAGCTGAATGTGTCAAAATCTTAAAAATTAACAGGTGCCCAAGCAATTTCATGCTAGAATCATCATCCGGATGCCAAAATAAACTAAATACAGCAAAAGATTTGAGTGCACAACGTTTGGTTCAGATTTGACAGCCATAATCAGCAGTTGTGTACATTTGAGCTGAATGTGTCAAAATCTTAAAAATTAACAGGTGCCCAAGCAATTTCATGCTAGAATCATCATCCGGATGCCAAAATAAACTAAATACAGCAAAAGATTTGAGTGCACAACGTTTGGTTTAGATTTGAAAGCCATAATCAGCAATTGTGTACATTTGAGCTGAATGTGTCAAAATCTTAAAAATTAACAGGTGCCCAAGCAATTTCATGCTAGAATCATCATCCGGATGCCAAAATAAACTAAATACAGCAAAAGATTTGAGTGCACAACGTTAGGTTTAGGTTTGACAGCCATAATCAGCAATTGTGTACATTTGAGCTGAATGTGTCAAAATCTTAAAAATTAACAGGTGCCCAAGCAATTTCATGCTAGAATCATCATCCGGATGCCAAAATAAACTAAATACAGCAAAAGATTTGAGTGCACAACGTTTGGTTTAGGTTTGACAGCCATAATCACCTTTTTATTGCTTTAAATGCGTTTTTAGCGCATGATTGTACATTTGAGCTGAATGTGTCAAAATCTTAAAAATTAACAGGTGCCCAAACAATTTCATGCTAGAATCATCATCCGGATGCCAAAATAAACTAAATACAGCAAAAGATTTGAGTGCACAACGTTTGGTTTAGGTTTGACAGCCATAATCATCTTTTTATTGCTTTAAATGCGTTTTTAGCGCATGATTGTACATTTGAGGTGAATGTGTCAAAATCTTACAAATTAACAGGTGCCCAAGCAATTTCATGCTAGAATCATCATCCGGATGCCAAAATAAACTAAATACAGCAAAAGATTTGAGTGCACAACGTTTGGTTTAGGTTTGACAGCCATAATCAGCAATTGTGTACATTTGAGCTGAATGTGTCAAAATCTTAAAAATTAACAAGTGCCCAAGCAATTTCATGCTAGAATCATCATCCGGATGCCAAAATAAACTAAATACAGCAAAAGATTTGAGTGCACAACGTTTGGTTTAGGTTTGACAGCCATAATCACCTTTTTATTGCTTTAAATGCGTTTTTAGCGCATGATTGTACATTTGAGCTGAATGTGTCAAAATCTTAAAAATTAACAGGTGCCCAAGCAATTTCATGCTAGAATCATCATCCGGATGCCAAAATAAACTAAATACAGCAAAAGATTTGAGTGCACAACGTTTGGTTTAGGTTTGACAGCCATAATCACCTTTTTATTGCTTTAAATGCGTTTTTAGCGCATGATTGTACATTTGAGCTGAATGTGTCAAAAACTTAAAAATTAACAGGTGCCCAAGCAATTTCATGCTAGAATCATCATCCGGATGCCAAAATAAACTAAATACAGCAAAAGATTTGAGTGCACAACGTTTGGTTTAGATTTGACACCCATAATCAGCAATTGTGTACATTTGAGCTGAATGTGTCAAAATCTTAAAAATTAACAGGTGCCCAAGCAATTTCATGCTAGAATCATCATCCGGATGCCAAAATAAACTAAATACAGCAAAAGATTTGAGTGCACAACGTTTGGTTTAGGTTTGACAGCCATAATCAGCAATTGTGTACATTTGAGCTGAATGTGTCAAAATCTTAAAAATTAACAGGTGCCCAAGCAATTTCATGCTAGAATCATCATCCGGATGCCAAAATAAACTAAATACAGCAAAAGATTTGAGTGCACAACGTTTGGTTTAGGTTTGACAGCCATAATCACCTTTTTATTGCTTTAAATGCGTTTTTAGCGCATGATTGTACATTTGAGCTGAATGTGTCAAAATCTTAAAAATTAACAGGTGCCCAAGCAATTTCATGCTAGAATCATCATCCGGATGCCAAAATAAACTAAATACAGCAAAAGATTTGAGTGCACAACGTTTGGTTTAGATTTGACAGCCATAATCAGCAATTGTGTACATTTGAGCTGAATGTGTCAAAATCTTAAAAATTAACAGGTGCCCAAGCAATTTCATGCTAGAATCATCATCCGGATGCCAAAATAAACTAAATACAGCAAAAGATTTGAGTGCACAACGTTTGGTTTAGGTTTGACAGCCATAATCACCTTTTTATTGCTTTAAATGCGTTTTTAGCGCATGATTGTACATTTGAGCTGAATGTGTCAAAATCTTAAAAATTAACAGGTGCCCAAGCAATTTCATGCTAGAATCATCATCCGGATGCCAAAATAAACTAAATACAGCAAAAGATTTGAGTGCACAACGTTTGGTTTAGGTTTGACAGCCATAATCACCTTTTTATTGCTTTAAATGCGTTTTTAGCGCATGATTGTACATTTGAGCTGAATGTGTCAAAAACTTAAAAATTAACAGGTGCCCAAGCAATTTCATGCTAGAATCATCATCCGGATGCCAAAATAAACTAAATACAGCAAAAGATTTGAGTGCACAACGTTTGGTTTAGATTTGACACCCATAATCAGCAATTGTGTACATTTGAGCTGAATGTGTCAAAATCTTAAAAATTAACAGGTGCCCAAGCAATTTCATGCTAGAATCATCATCCGGATGCCAAAATAAACTAAATACAGCAAAAGATTTGAGTGCACAACGTTTGGTTTAGGTTTGACAGCCATAATCAGCAATTGTGTACATTTGAGCTGAATGTGTCAAAATCTTAAAAATTAACAGGTGCCCAAGCAATTTCATGCTAGAATCATCATCCGGATGCCAAAATAAACTAAATACAGCAAAAGATTTGAGTGCACAACGTTTGGTTTAGGTTTGACAGCCATAATCACCTTTTTATTGCTTTAAATGCGTTTTTAGCGCATGATTGTACATTTGAGCTGAATGTGTCAAAATCTTAAAAATTAACAGGTGCCCAAGCAATTTCATGCTAGAATCATCATCCGGATGCCAAAATAAACTAAATACAGCAAAAGATTTGAGTGCACAACGTTTGGTTTAGATTTGACAGCCATAATCAGCAATTGTGTACATTTGAGCTGAATGTGTCAAAATCTTAAAAATTAACAGGTGCCCAAGCAATTTCATGCTAGAATCATCATCCGGATGCCAAAATAAACTAAATACAGCAAAAGATTTGAGTGCACAACGTTTGGTTTAGGTTTGACAGCCATAATCAGCAATTGTGTACATTTGAGCTGAATGTGTCAAAATCTTAAAAATTAACAGGTGCCCAAGCAATTTCATGCTAGAATCATCATCCGGATGCCAAAATAAACTAAATACAGCAAAAGATTTGAGTGCACAACGTTTGGTTTAGGTTTGACAGCCATAATCACCTTTTTATTGCTTTAAATGCGTTTTTAGCGCATGATTGTACATTTGAGCTGAATGTGTCAAAATCTTAAAAATTAACAGGTGCCCAAACAATTTCATGCTAGAATCATCATCCGGATGCCAAAATAAACTAAATACAGCAAAAGATTTGAGTGCACAACGTTTGGTTTAGATTTGACAGCCATAATCAGCAATTGTGTACATTTGAGCTGAATGTGTCAAAATCTTAAAAATTAACAGGTGCCCAAGCAATTTCATGCTAGAATCATCATCCGGATGCCAAAATAAACTAAATACAGCAAAAGATTTGAGTGCACAACGTTTGGTTTAGGTTTGACAGCCATAATCACCTTTTTATTGCTTTAAATGCGTTTTTAGCGCATGATTGTACATTTGAGCTGAATGTGTCAAAATCTTACAAATTAACAGGTGCCCAAGCAATTTCATGCTAGAATCATCATCCGGATGCCAAAATAAACTAAATACAGCAAAAGATTTGAGTGCACAACGTTTGGTTTAGGTTTGACAGCCATAATCAGCAATTGTGTACATTTGAGCTGAATGTGTCAAAATCTTAAAAATTAACAAGTGCCCAAGCAATTTCATGCTAGAATCATCATCCGGATGCCAAAATAAACTAAATACAGCAAAAGATTTGAGTGCACAACGTTTGGTTTAGGTTTGACAGCCATAATCACCTTTTTATTGCTTTAAATGCGTTTTTAGCGCATGATTGTACATTTGAGCTGAATGTGTCAAAATCTTAAAAATTAACAGGTGCCCAAGCAATTTCATGCTAGAATCATCATCCGGATGCCAAAATAAACTAAATACAGCAAAAGATTTGAGTGCACAACGTTTGGTTTAGATTTGAAAGCCATAATCAGCAATTGTGTACATTTGAGCTGAATGTGTCAAAATCTTAAAAATTAACAGGTGCCCAAGCAATTTCATGCTAGAATCATCATCCGGATGCCAAAATAAACTAAATACAGCAAAAGATTTGAGTGCACAACGTTAGGTTTAGGTTTGACAGCCATAATCAGCAATTGTGTACATTTGAGCTGAATGTGTCAAAATCTTAAAAATTAACAGGTGCCCAAGCAATTTCATGCTAGAATCATCATCCGGATGCCAAAATAAACTAAATACAGCAAAAGATTTGAGTGCACAACGTTTGGTTTAGGTTTGACAGCCATAATCACCTTTTTATTACTTTAAATGCGTTTTTAGCGCATGATTGTACATTTGAGCTGAATGTGTCAAAATCTTAAAAATTAACAGGTGCCCAAACAATTTCATGCTAGAATCATCATCCGGATGCCAAAATAAACTAAATACAGCAAAAGATTTGAGTGCACAACGTTTGGTTTAGATTTGACAGCCATAATCAGCAATTGTGTACATTTGAGCTGAATGTGTCAAAATCTTAAAAATTAACAGGTGCCCAAGCAATTTCATGCTAGAATCATCATCCGGATGCCAAAATAAACTAAATACAGCAAAAGATTTGAGTGCACAACGTTTGGTTTAGGTTTGACAGCCATAATCACCTTTTTATTGCTTTAAATGCGTTTGTAGCGCATGATTGTACATTTGAGCTGAATGTGTCAAAATCTTAAAAATTAACAGGTGCCCAAGCAATTTCATGCTAGAATCATCATCCGGATGCCAAAATAAACTAAATACAGCAAAAGATTTGAGTGCACAACGTTTGGTTTAGGTTTGACAGCCATAATCAGCAATTGTGTACATTTGAGCTGAATGTGTCAAAATCTTAAAAATTAACAGGTGCCCAAGCAATTTCATGCTAGAATCATCATCCGGATGCCAAAATAAACTAAATACAGCAAAAGATTTGAGTGCACAACGTTTGGTTTAGGTTTGACAGCCATAATCACCTTTTTATTGCTTTAAATGCGTTTTTAGCGCATGATTGTACATTTGAGCTGAATGTGTCAAAATCTTAAAAATTAACAGGTGCCCAAACAATTTCATGCTAGAATCATCATCCGGATGCCAAAATAAACTAAATACAGCAAAAGATTTGAGTGCACAACGTTTGGTTTAGATTTGACAGCCATAATCAGCAATTGTGTACATTTGAGCTGAATGTGTCAAAATCTTAAAAATTAACAGGTGCCCAAGCAATTTCATGCTAGAATCATCATCCGGATGCCAAAATAAACTAAATACAGCAAAAGATTTGAGTGCACAACGTTTGGTTTAGGTTTGACAGCCATAATCACCTTTTTATTGCTTTAAATGCGTTTTTAGCGCATGATTGTACATTTGAGCTGAATGTGTCAAAATCTTACAAATTAACAGGTGCCCAAGCAATTTCATGCTAGAATCATCATCCGGATGCCAAAATAAACTAAATACAGCAAAAGATTTGAGTGCACAACGTTTGGTTTAGGTTTGACAGCCATAATCAGCAATTGTGTACATTTGAGCTGAATGTGTCAAAATCTTAAAAATTAACAAGTGCCCAAGCAATTTAATGCTAGAATCATCATCCGGATGCCAAAATAAACTAAATACAGCAAAAGATTTGAGTGCACAACGTTTGGTTTAGGTTTGACAGCCATAATCACCTTTTTATTACTTTAAATGCGTTTTTAGCGCATGATTGTACATTTGAGCTGAATGTGTCAAAATCTTAAAAATTAACAGGTGCCCAAACAATTTCATGCTAGAATCATCATCCGGATGCCAAAATAAACTAAATACAGCAAAAGATTTGAGTGCACAACGTTTGGTTTAGATTTGACAGCCATAATCAGCAATTGTGTACATTTGAGCTGAATGTGTCAAAATCTTAAAAATTAACAGGTGCCCAAGCAATTTCATGCTAGAATCATCATCCGGATGCCAAAATAAACTAAATACAGCAAAAGATTTGAGTGCACAACGTTTGGTTTAGGTTTGACAGCCATAATCACCTTTTTATTGCTTTAAATGCGTTTGTAGCGCATGATTGTACATTTGAGCTGAATGTGTCAAAATCTTAAAAATTAACAGGTGCCCAAGCAATTTCATGCTAGAATCATCATCCGGATGCCAAAATAAACTAAATACAGCAAAAGATTTGAGTGCACAACGTTTGGTTTAGGTTTGACAGCCATAATCAGCAATTGTGTACATTTGAGCTGAATGTGTCAAAATCTTAAAAATTAACAGGTGCCCAAGCAATTTCATGCTAGAATCATCATCCGGATGCCAAAATAAACTAAATACAGCAAAAGATTTGAGTGCACAACGTTTGGTTTAGGTTTGACAGCCATAATCACCTTTTTATTGCTTTAAATGCGTTTTTAGCGCATGATTGTACATTTGAGCTGAATGTGTCAAAATCTTAAAAATTAACAGGTGCCCAAACAATTTCATGCTAGAATCATCATCCGGATGCCAAAATAAACTAAATACAGCAAAAGATTTGAGTGCACAACGTTTGGTTTAGATTTGACAGCCATAATCAGCAATTGTGTACATTTGAGCTGAATGTGTCAAAATCTTAAAAATTAACAGGTGCCCAAGCAATTTCATGCTAGAATCATCATCCGGATGCCAAAATAAACTAAATACAGCAAAAGATTTGAGTGCACAACGTTTGGTTTAGGTTTGACAGCCATAATCACCTTTTTATTGCTTTAAATGCGTTTTTAGCGCATGATTGTACATTTGAGCTGAATGTGTCAAAATCTTAAAAATTAACAGGTGCCCAAGCAATTTCATGCTAGAATCATCATCCGGATGCCAAAATAAACTAAATACAGCAAAAGATTTGAGTGCACAACGTTTGGTTTAGATTTGACAGCCATAATCAGCAATTGTGTACATTTGAGCTGAATGTGTCAAAATCTTAAAAATTAACAGGTGCCCAAGCAATTTCATGCTAGAATCATCATCCGGATGCCAAAATAAACTAAATACAGCAAAAGATTTGAGTGCACAACGTTTGGTTTAGATTTGACAGCCATAATCAGCAATTGTGTACATTTGAGCTGAATGTGTCAAAATCTTAAAAATTAACAGGTGCCCAAGCAATTTCATGCTAGAATCATCATCCGGATGCCAAAATAAACTAAATACAGCAAAAGATTTGAGTGCACAACGTTTGGTTTAGGTTTGACAGCCATAATCACCTTTTTATTGCTTTAAATGCGTTTTTAGCGCATGATTGTACATTTGAGCTGAATGTGTCAAAATCTTAAAAATTAACAGGTGCCCAAGCAATTTCATGCTAGAATCATCATCCGGATGCCAAAATAAACTAAATACAGCAAAAGGTTTGAGTGCACAACGTTTGGTTTAGGTTTGACAGCCATAATCACCTTTTTATTGCTTTAAATGCGTTTTTAGCGCATGATTGTACATTTGAGCTGAATGTGTCAAAATCTTAAAAATTAACAGGTGCCCAAGCAATTTCATGCTAGAATCATCATCCGGATGCCAAAATAAACTAAATACAGCAAAAGATTTGAGTGCACAACGTTTGGTTTAGGTTTGACAGCCATAATCAGCAATTGTGTACATTTGAGCTGAATGTGTCAAAATCTTAAAAATTAACAGGTGCCCAAGCAATTTCATGCTAGAATCATCATCCGGATGCCAAAATAAACTAAATACAGCAAAAGATTTGAGTGCACAGCGTTTGGTTTAGATTTGACAGCCATAATCAGCAATTGTGTACATTTGAGCTGAATGTGTCAAAATCTTAAAAATTAACAGGTGCCCAAGCAATTTCATGCTAGAATCATCATCCGGATGCCAAAATAAACTAAATACAGCAAAAGATTTGGGTGCACAACGTTTGGTTTAGGTTTGACAGCCATAATCACCTTTTTATTGCTTTAAATGCGTTTTTAGCGCATGATTGTACATTTGAGCTGAATGTGTCAAAATCTTAAAAATTAACAGGTGCCCAAGCAATTTCATGCTAGAATCATCATCCGGATGCCAAAATAAACTAAATACAGCAAAAGATTTGAGTGCACAACGTTTGGTTTAGATTTGACAGCCATAATCAGCAATTGTGTACATTTGAGCTGAATGTGTCAAAATCTTAAAAATTAACAGGTGCCCAAGCAATTTCATGCTAGAATCATCATCCGGATGCCAAAATAAACTAAATACAGCAAAAGATTTGAGTGCACAACGTTTGGTTTAGGTTTGACAGCCATAATCACCTTTTTATTGCTTTAAATGCGTTTTTAGCGCATGATTGTACATTTGAGCTGAATGTGTCAAAATCTTAAAAATTAACAGGTGCCCAAGCAATTTCATGCTAGAATCATCATCCGGATGCCAAAATAATCTAAATACAGCAAAAGATTTGAGTGCACAACGTTTGGTTTAGGTTTGACAGCCATAATCACCTTTTTATTGCTTTAAATGCGTTTTTAGCGCATGATTGTACATTTGAGCTGAATGTGTCAAAATCTTAAAAATTAACAGGTGCCCAAGCAATTTCATGCTAGAATCATCATCCGGATGCCAAAATAAACTAAATACAGCAAAAGATTTGAGTGCACAACGTTTGGTTTAGATTTGACAGCCATAATCAGCAATTGTGTACATTTGAGCTGAATGTGTCAAAATCTTAAAAATTAACAGGTGCCCAAGCAATTTCATGCTAGAATCATCATCCGGATGCCAAAATAAACTAAATACAGCAAAAGATTTGAGTGCACAACGTTTGGTTTAGGTTTGACAGCCATAATCAGCAATTGTGTACATTTGAACTGAATGTGTCAAAATCTTAAAAATTAACAGGTGCCCAAGCAATTTCATGCTAGAATCATCATCCGGATGCCAAAATAAACTAAATACAGCAAAAGATTTGAGTGCACAACGTTTGGTTTAGGTTTGACAGCCATAATCACCTTTTTATTGCTTTAAATGCGTTTTTAGCTTATGATTGTACATTTGAGCTGAATGTGTCAAAATCTTAAAAATTAACAGGTGCCCAAGCAATTTCATGCTAGAATCATCATCCGGATGCCAAAATAAACTAAATACAGCAAAAGATTTGAGTGCACAACGTTTGGTTTAGGTTTGACAGCCATAATCAGCAATTGTGTACATTTGAGCTGAATGTGTCAAAATCTTAAAAATTAACAGGTGCCCAAGCAATTTCATGCTAGAATCATCATCCGGATGCCAAAATAAACTAAATACAGCAAAAGATTTGAGTGCACAACGTTTGGTTTAGGTTTGACAGCCATAATCACCTTTTTATTGCTTTAAATGCGTTTTTAGCGCATGATTGTACATTTGAGCTGAATGTGTCAAAATCTTAAAAATTAACAGGTGCCCAAGCAATTTCATGCTAGAATCATCATCCGGATGCCAAAATAAACTAAATACAGCAAAAGATTTGAGTGCACAACGTTTGGTTTAGATTTGACAGCCATAATCAGCAATTGTGTACATTTGAGCTGAATGTGTCAAAATCTTAAAAATTAACAGGTGCCCAAGCAATTTCATGCTAGAATCATCATCCGGATGCCAAAATAAACTAAATACAGCAAAAGATTTGAGTGCACAACGTTTGGTTTAGGTTTGACAGCCATAATCACCTTTTTATTGCTTTAAATGCGTTTTTAGCGCATGATTGTACATTTGAGCTGAATGTGTCAAAATCTTAAAAATTAACAGGTGCCCAAGCAATTTCATGCTAGAATCATCATCCGGATGCCAAAATAAACTAAATACAGCAAAAGATTTGAGTGCACAACGTTTGGTTTAGATTTGACAGCCATAATCAGCAATTGTGTACATTTGAGCTGAATGTGTCAAAATCTTAAAAATTAACAGGTGCCCAAGCAATTTCATGCTAGAATCATCATCCGGATGCCAAAATAAACTAAATACAGCAAAAGATTTGAGTGCACAACGTTTGGTTTAGGTTTGACAGCCATAATCACCTTTTTATTGCTTTAAATGCGTTTTTAGCGCATGATTGTACATTTGAGCTGAATGTGTCAAAATCTTAAAAATTAACAGGTGCCCAAGCAATTTCATGCTAGAATCATCATCCGGATGCCAAAATAAACTAAATACAGCAAAAGATTTGAGTGCACAACGTTTGGTTTAGGTTTGACAGCCATAATCAGCAATTGTGTACATTTGAGCTGAATGTGTCAAAATCTTAAAAATTAACAGGTGCCCAAGCAATTTCATGCTAGAATCATCATCCGGATGCCAAAATAAACTAAATACAGCAAAAGATTTGAGTGCACAACGTTTGATTTAGGTTTGACAGCCATAATCACCTTTTTATTGCTTTAAATGCGTTTGTAGCGCATGATTGTACATTTGAGCTGAATGTGTCAAAATCTTAAAAATTAACAGGTGCCCAAGCAATTTCATGCTAGAATCATCATCCGGATGCCAAAATAAACTAAATACAGCAAAAGATTTGAGTGCACAACGTTTGGTTTAGGTTTGACAGCCATAATCAGCAATTGTGTACATTTGAGCTGAATGTGTCAAAATCTTAAAAATTAACAGGTGCCCAAGCAATTTCATGCTAGAATCATCATCCGGATGCCAAAATAAACTAAATACAGCAAAAGATTTGAGTGCACAACGTTTGGTTTAGGTTTGACAGCCATAATCACCTTTTTATTGCTTTAAATGCGTTTTTAGCGCATGATTGTACATTTGAGCTGAATGTGTCAAAATCTTAAAAATTAACAGGTGCCCAAACAATTTCATGCTAGAATCATCATCCGGATGCCAAAATAAACTAAATACAGCAAAAGATTTGAGTGCACAACGTTTGGTTTAGATTTGACAGCCATAATCAGCAATTGTGTACATTTGAGCTGAATGTGTCAAAATCTTAAAAATTAACAGGTGCCCAAGCAATTTCATGCTAGAATCATCATCCGGATGCCAAAATAAACTAAATACAGCAAAAGATTTGAGTGCACAACGTTTGGTTTAGGTTTGACAGCCATAATCACCTTTTTATTGCTTTAAATGCGTTTTTAGCGCATGATTGTACATTTGAGCTGAATGTGTCAAAATCTTACAAATTAACAGGTGCCCAAGCAATTTCATGCTAGAATCATCATCCGGATGCCAAAATAAACTAAATACAGCAAAAGATTTGAGTGCACAACGTTTGGTTTAGGTTTGACAGCCATAATCAGCAATTGTGTACATTTGAGCTGAATGTGTCAAAATCTTAAAAATTAACAAGTGCCCAAGCAATTTAATGCTAGAATCATCATCCGGATGCCAAAATAAACTAAATACAGCAAAAGATTTGAGTGCACAACGTTTGGTTTAGGTTTGACAGCCATAATCACCTTTTTATTGCTTTAAATGCGTTTTTAGCGCATGATTGTACATTTGAGCTGAATGTGTCAAAATCTTAAAAATTAACAGGTGCCCAAGCAATTTCATGCTAGAATCATCATCCGGATGCCAAAATAAACTAAATACAGCAAAAGATTTGAGTGCACAACGTTTGGTTTAGGTTTGACAGCCATAATCACCTTTTTATTGCTTTAAATGCGTTTTTAGCGCATGATTGTACATTTGAGCTGAATGTGTCAAAATCTTAAAAATTAACAGGTGCCCAAGTAATTTCATGCTAGAATCATCAACCGGATGCCAAAATAAACTAAATACAGCAAAAGATTTGAGTGCACAACGTTTGGTTTAGATTTGACAGCCATAATCAGCAATTGTGTACATTTGAGCTGAATGTGTCAAAATCTTAAAAATTAACAGGTGCCCAAGCAATTTCATGCTAGAATCATCATCCGGATGCCAAAATAAACTAAATACAGCAAAAGATTTGAGTGCACAACGTTTGGTTTAGGTTTGACAGCCATAATCAGCAATTGTGTACATTTGAGCTGAATGTGTCAAAATCTTAAAAATTAACAGGTGCCCAAGCAATTTCATGCTAGAATCATCATCCGGATGCCAAAATAAACTAAATACAGCAAAAGATTTGAGTGCACAACGTTTGGTTTAGGTTTGACAGCCATAATCACCTTTTTATTGCTTTAAATGCGTTTTTAGCGCATGATTGTACATTTGAGCTGAATGTGTCAAAATCTTAAAAATTAACAGGTGCCCAAACAATTTCATGCTAGAATCATCATCCGGATGCCAAAATAAACTAAATACAGCAAAAGATTTGAGTGCACAACGTTTGGTTTAGATTTGACAGCCATAATCAGCAATTGTGTACATTTGAGCTGAATGTGTCAAAATCTTAAAAATTAACAGGTGCCCAAGCAATTTCATGCTAGAATCATCATCCGGATGCCAAAATAAACTAAATACAGCAAAAGATTTGAGTGCACAACGTTTGGTTTAGGTTTGACAGCCATAATCACCTTTTTATTGCTTTAAATGCGTTTTTAGCGCATGATTGTACATTTGAGCTGAATGTGTCAAAATCTTACAAATTAACAGGTGCCCAAGCAATTTCATGCTAGAATCATCATCCGGATGCCAAAATAAACTAAATACAGCAAAAGATTTGAGTGCACAACGTTTGGTTTAGGTTTGACAGCCATAATCAGCAATTGTGTACATTTGAGCTGAATGTGTCAAAATCTTAAAAATTAACAAGTGCCCAAGCAATTTCATGCTAGAATCATCATCCGGATGCCAAAATAAACTAAATACAGCAAAAGATTTGAGTGCACAACGTTTGGTTTAGGTTTGACAGCCATAATCACCTTTTTATTGCTTTAAATGCGTTTGTAGCGCATGATTGTACATTTGAGCTGAATGTGTCAAAATCTTAAAAATTAACAGGTGCCCAAGCAATTTCATGCTAGAATCATCATCCGGATGCCAAAATAAACTAAATACAGCAAAAGATTTGAGTGCACAACGTTTGGTTTAGGTTTGACAGCCATAATCAGCAATTGTGTACATTTGAGCTGAATGTGTCAAAATCTTAAAAATTAACAGGTGCCCAAGCAATTTCATGCTAGAATCATCATCCGGATGCCAAAATAAACTAAATACAGCAAAAGATTTGAGTGCACAACGTTTGGTTTAGGTTTGACAGCCATAATCACCTTTTTATTGCTTTAAATGCGTTTTTAGCGCATGATTGTACATTTGAGCTGAATGTGTCAAAATCTTAAAAATTAACAGGTGCCCAAACAATTTCATGCTAGAATCATCATCCGGATGCCAAAATAAACTAAATACAGCAAAAGATTTGAGTGCACAACGTTTGGTTTAGATTTGACAGCCATAATCAGCAATTGTGTACATTTGAGCTGAATGTGTCAAAATCTTAAAAATTAACAGGTGCCCAAGCAATTTCATGCTAGAATCATCATCCGGATGCCAAAATAAACTAAATACAGCAAAAGATTTGAGTGCACAACGTTTGGTTTAGGTTTGACAGCCATAATCACCTTTTTATTGCTTTAAATGCGTTTTTAGCGCATGATTGTACATTTGAGCTGAATGTGTCAAAATCTTACAAATTAACAGGTGCCCAAGCAATTTCATGCTAGAATCATCATCCGGATGCCAAAATAAACTAAATACAGCAAAAGATTTGAGTGCACAACGTTTGGTTTAGGTTTGACAGCCATAATCAGCAATTGTGTACATTTGAGCTGAATGTGTCAAAATCTTAAAAATTAACAAGTGCCCAAGCAATTTAATGCTAGAATCATCATCCGGATGCCAAAATAAACTAAATACAGCAAAAGATTTGAGTGCACAACGTTTGGTTTAGGTTTGACAGCCATAATCACCTTTTTATTACTTTAAATGCGTTTTTAGCGCATGATTGTACATTTGAGCTGAATGTGTCAAAATCTTAAAAATTAACAGGTGCCCAAACAATTTCATGCTAGAATCATCATCCGGATGCCAAAATAAACTAAATACAGCAAAAGATTTGAGTGCACAACGTTTGGTTTAGATTTGACAGCCATAATCAGCAATTGTGTACATTTGAGCTGAATGTGTCAAAATCTTAAAAATTAACAGGTGCCCAAGCAATTTCATGCTAGAATCATCATCCGGATGCCAAAATAAACTAAATACAGCAAAAGATTTGAGTGCACAACGTTTGGTTTAGGTTTGACAGCCATAATCACCTTTTTATTGCTTTAAATGCGTTTGTAGCGCATGATTGTACATTTGAGCTGAATGTGTCAAAATCTTAAAAATTAACAGGTGCCCAAGCAATTTCATGCTAGAATCATCATCCGGATGCCAAAATAAACTAAATACAGCAAAAGATTTGAGTGC
This sequence comes from Festucalex cinctus, assembly GCF_051991245.1. Classification (NCBI taxonomy): domain Eukaryota; kingdom Metazoa; phylum Chordata; class Actinopteri; order Syngnathiformes; family Syngnathidae; genus Festucalex; species Festucalex cinctus. The sequence goes on from NW_027520312.1 coordinate 81,038, forward strand.
ACAACGTTTGGTTTAGGTTTGACAGCCATAATCAGCAATTGTGTACATTTGAGCTGAATGTGTCAAAATCTTAAAAATTAACAGGTGCCCAAGCAATTTCATGCTAGAATCATCATCCGGATGCCAAAATAAACTAAATACAGCAAAAGATTTGAGTGCACAACGTTTGGTTTAGGTTTGACAGCCATAATCACCTTTTTATTGCTTTAAATGCGTTTTTAGCGCATGATTGTACATTTGAGCTGAATGTGTCAAAATCTTAAAAATTAACAGGTGCCCAAACAATTTCATGCTAGAATCATCATCCGGATGCCAAAATAAACTAAATACAGCAAAAGATTTGAGTGCACAACGTTTGGTTTAGATTTGACAGCCATAATCAGCAATTGTGTACATTTGAGCTGAATGTGTCAAAATCTTAAAAATTAACAGGTGCCCAAGCAATTTCATGCTAGAATCATCATCCGGATGCCAAAATAAACTAAATACAGCAAAAGATTTGAGTGCACAACGTTTGGTTTAGGTTTGACAGCCATAATCACCTTTTTATTGCTTTAAATGCGTTTTTAGCGCATGATTGTACATTTGAGCTGAATGTGTCAAAATCTTAAAAATTAACAGGTGCCCAAGCAATTTCATGCTAGAATCATCATCCGGATGCCAAAATAAACTAAATACAGCAAAAGATTTGAGTGCACAACGTTTGGTTTAGATTTGACAGCCATAATCAGCAATTGTGTACATTTGAGCTGAATGTGTCAAAATCTTAAAAATTAACAGGTGCCCAAGCAATTTCATGCTAGAATCATCATCCGGATGCCAAAATAAACTAAATACAGCAAAAGATTTGAGTGCACAACGTTTGGTTTAGATTTGACAGCCATAATCAGCAATTGTGTACATTTGAGCTGAATGTGTCAAAATCTTAAAAATTAACAGGTGCCCAAGCAATTTCATGCTAGAATCATCATCCGGATGCCAAAATAAACTAAATACAGCAAAAGATTTGAGTGCACAACGTTTGGTTTAGGTTTGACAGCCATAATCACCTTTTTATTGCTTTAAATGCGTTTTTAGCGCATGATTGTACATTTGAGCTGAATGTGTCAAAATCTTAAAAATTAACAGGTGCCCAAGCAATTTCATGCTAGAATCATCATCCGGATGCCAAAATAAACTAAATACAGCAAAAGGTTTGAGTGCACAACGTTTGGTTTAGGTTTGACAGCCATAATCACCTTTTTATTGCTTTAAATGCGTTTTTAGCGCATGATTGTACATTTGAGCTGAATGTGTCAAAATCTTAAAAATTAACAGGTGCCCAAGCAATTTCATGCTAGAATCATCATCCGGATGCCAAAATAAACTAAATACAGCAAAAGATTTGAGTGCACAACGTTTGGTTTAGGTTTGACAGCCATAATCAGCAATTGTGTACATTTGAGCTGAATGTGTCAAAATCTTAAAAATTAACAGGTGCCCAAGCAATTTCATGCTAGAATCATCATCCGGATGCCAAAATAAACTAAATACAGCAAAAGATTTGAGTGCACAGCGTTTGGTTTAGATTTGACAGCCATAATCAGCAATTGTGTACATTTGAGCTGAATGTGTCAAAATCTTAAAAATTAACAGGTGCCCAAGCAATTTCATGCTAGAATCATCATCCGGATGCCAAAATAAACTAAATACAGCAAAAGATTTGGGTGCACAACGTTTGGTTTAGGTTTGACAGCCATAATCACCTTTTTATTGCTTTAAATGCGTTTTTAGCGCATGATTGTACATTTGAGCTGAATGTGTCAAAATCTTAAAAATTAACAGGTGCCCAAGCAATTTCATGCTAGAATCATCATCCGGATGCCAAAATAAACTAAATACAGCAAAAGATTTGAGTGCACAACGTTTGGTTTAGATTTGACAGCCATAATCAGCAATTGTGTACATTTGAGCTGAATGTGTCAAAATCTTAAAAATTAACAGGTGCCCAAGCAATTTCATGCTAGAATCATCATCCGGATGCCAAAATAAACTAAATACAGCAAAAGATTTGAGTGCACAACGTTTGGTTTAGGTTTGACAGCCATAATCACCTTTTTATTGCTTTAAATGCGTTTTTAGCGCATGATTGTACATTTGAGCTGAATGTGTCAAAATCTTAAAAATTAACAGGTGCCCAAGCAATTTCATGCTAGAATCATCATCCGGATGCCAAAATAATCTAAATACAGCAAAAGATTTGAGTGCACAACGTTTGGTTTAGGTTTGACAGCCATAATCACCTTTTTATTGCTTTAAATGCGTTTTTAGCGCATGATTGTACATTTGAGCTGAATGTGTCAAAATCTTAAAAATTAACAGGTGCCCAAGCAATTTCATGCTAGAATCATCATCCGGATGCCAAAATAAACTAAATACAGCAAAAGATTTGAGTGCACAACGTTTGGTTTAGATTTGACAGCCATAATCAGCAATTGTGTACATTTGAGCTGAATGTGTCAAAATCTTAAAAATTAACAGGTGCCCAAGCAATTTCATGCTAGAATCATCATCCGGATGCCAAAATAAACTAAATACAGCAAAAGATTTGAGTGCACAACGTTTGGTTTAGGTTTGACAGCCATAATCAGCAATTGTGTACATTTGAACTGAATGTGTCAAAATCTTAAAAATTAACAGGTGCCCAAGCAATTTCATGCTAGAATCATCATCCGGATGCCAAAATAAACTAAATACAGCAAAAGATTTGAGTGCACAACGTTTGGTTTAGGTTTGACAGCCATAATCACCTTTTTATTGCTTTAAATGCGTTTTTAGCTTATGATTGTACATTTGAGCTGAATGTGTCAAAATCTTAAAAATTAACAGGTGCCCAAGCAATTTCATGCTAGAATCATCATCCGGATGCCAAAATAAACTAAATACAGCAAAAGATTTGAGTGCACAACGTTTGGTTTAGGTTTGACAGCCATAATCAGCAATTGTGTACATTTGAGCTGAATGTGTCAAAATCTTAAAAATTAACAGGTGCCCAAGCAATTTCATGCTAGAATCATCATCCGGATGCCAAAATAAACTAAATACAGCAAAAGATTTGAGTGCACAACGTTTGGTTTAGGTTTGACAGCCATAATCACCTTTTTATTGCTTTAAATGCGTTTTTAGCGCATGATTGTACATTTGAGCTGAATGTGTCAAAATCTTAAAAATTAACAGGTGCCCAAGCAATTTCATGCTAGAATCATCATCCGGATGCCAAAATAAACTAAATACAGCAAAAGATTTGAGTGCACAACGTTTGGTTTAGATTTGACAGCCATAATCAGCAATTGTGTACATTTGAGCTGAATGTGTCAAAATCTTAAAAATTAACAGGTGCCCAAGCAATTTCATGCTAGAATCATCATCCGGATGCCAAAATAAACTAAATACAGCAAAAGATTTGAGTGCACAACGTTTGGTTTAGGTTTGACAGCCATAATCACCTTTTTATTGCTTTAAATGCGTTTTTAGCGCATGATTGTACATTTGAGCTGAATGTGTCAAAATCTTAAAAATTAACAGGTGCCCAAGCAATTTCATGCTAGAATCATCATCCGGATGCCAAAATAAACTAAATACAGCAAAAGATTTGAGTGCACAACGTTTGGTTTAGATTTGACAGCCATAATCAGCAATTGTGTACATTTGAGCTGAATGTGTCAAAATCTTAAAAATTAACAGGTGCCCAAGCAATTTCATGCTAGAATCATCATCCGGATGCCAAAATAAACTAAATACAGCAAAAGATTTGAGTGCACAACGTTTGGTTTAGGTTTGACAGCCATAATCACCTTTTTATTGCTTTAAATGCGTTTTTAGCGCATGATTGTACATTTGAGCTGAATGTGTCAAAATCTTAAAAATTAACAGGTGCCCAAGCAATTTCATGCTAGAATCATCATCCGGATGCCAAAATAAACTAAATACAGCAAAAGATTTGAGTGCACAACGTTTGGTTTAGGTTTGACAGCCATAATCAGCAATTGTGTACATTTGAGCTGAATGTGTCAAAATCTTAAAAATTAACAGGTGCCCAAGCAATTTCATGCTAGAATCATCATCCGGATGCCAAAATAAACTAAATACAGCAAAAGATTTGAGTGCACAACGTTTGATTTAGGTTTGACAGCCATAATCACCTTTTTATTGCTTTAAATGCGTTTGTAGCGCATGATTGTACATTTGAGCTGAATGTGTCAAAATCTTAAAAATTAACAGGTGCCCAAGCAATTTCATGCTAGAATCATCATCCGGATGCCAAAATAAACTAAATACAGCAAAAGATTTGAGTGCACAACGTTTGGTTTAGGTTTGACAGCCATAATCAGCAATTGTGTACATTTGAGCTGAATGTGTCAAAATCTTAAAAATTAACAGGTGCCCAAGCAATTTCATGCTAGAATCATCATCCGGATGCCAAAATAAACTAAATACAGCAAAAGATTTGAGTGCACAACGTTTGGTTTAGGTTTGACAGCCATAATCACCTTTTTATTGCTTTAAATGCGTTTTTAGCGCATGATTGTACATTTGAGCTGAATGTGTCAAAATCTTAAAAATTAACAGGTGCCCAAACAATTTCATGCTAGAATCATCATCCGGATGCCAAAATAAACTAAATACAGCAAAAGATTTGAGTGCACAACGTTTGGTTTAGATTTGACAGCCATAATCAGCAATTGTGTACATTTGAGCTGAATGTGTCAAAATCTTAAAAATTAACAGGTGCCCAAGCAATTTCATGCTAGAATCATCATCCGGATGCCAAAATAAACTAAATACAGCAAAAGATTTGAGTGCACAACGTTTGGTTTAGGTTTGACAGCCATAATCACCTTTTTATTGCTTTAAATGCGTTTTTAGCGCATGATTGTACATTTGAGCTGAATGTGTCAAAATCTTACAAATTAACAGGTGCCCAAGCAATTTCATGCTAGAATCATCATCCGGATGCCAAAATAAACTAAATACAGCAAAAGATTTGAGTGCACAACGTTTGGTTTAGGTTTGACAGCCATAATCAGCAATTGTGTACATTTGAGCTGAATGTGTCAAAATCTTAAAAATTAACAAGTGCCCAAGCAATTTAATGCTAGAATCATCATCCGGATGCCAAAATAAACTAAATACAGCAAAAGATTTGAGTGCACAACGTTTGGTTTAGGTTTGACAGCCATAATCACCTTTTTATTGCTTTAAATGCGTTTTTAGCGCATGATTGTACATTTGAGCTGAATGTGTCAAAATCTTAAAAATTAACAGGTGCCCAAGCAATTTCATGCTAGAATCATCATCCGGATGCCAAAATAAACTAAATACAGCAAAAGATTTGAGTGCACAACGTTTGGTTTAGGTTTGACAGCCATAATCACCTTTTTATTGCTTTAAATGCGTTTTTAGCGCATGATTGTACATTTGAGCTGAATGTGTCAAAATCTTAAAAATTAACAGGTGCCCAAGTAATTTCATGCTAGAATCATCAACCGGATGCCAAAATAAACTAAATACAGCAAAAGATTTGAGTGCACAACGTTTGGTTTAGATTTGACAGCCATAATCAGCAATTGTGTACATTTGAGCTGAATGTGTCAAAATCTTAAAAATTAACAGGTGCCCAAGCAATTTCATGCTAGAATCATCATCCGGATGCCAAAATAAACTAAATACAGCAAAAGATTTGAGTGCACAACGTTTGGTTTAGGTTTGACAGCCATAATCAGCAATTGTGTACATTTGAGCTGAATGTGTCAAAATCTTAAAAATTAACAGGTGCCCAAGCAATTTCATGCTAGAATCATCATCCGGATGCCAAAATAAACTAAATACAGCAAAAGATTTGAGTGCACAACGTTTGGTTTAGGTTTGACAGCCATAATCACCTTTTTATTGCTTTAAATGCGTTTTTAGCGCATGATTGTACATTTGAGCTGAATGTGTCAAAATCTTAAAAATTAACAGGTGCCCAAACAATTTCATGCTAGAATCATCATCCGGATGCCAAAATAAACTAAATACAGCAAAAGATTTGAGTGCACAACGTTTGGTTTAGATTTGACAGCCATAATCAGCAATTGTGTACATTTGAGCTGAATGTGTCAAAATCTTAAAAATTAACAGGTGCCCAAGCAATTTCATGCTAGAATCATCATCCGGATGCCAAAATAAACTAAATACAGCAAAAGATTTGAGTGCACAACGTTTGGTTTAGGTTTGACAGCCATAATCACCTTTTTATTGCTTTAAATGCGTTTTTAGCGCATGATTGTACATTTGAGCTGAATGTGTCAAAATCTTACAAATTAACAGGTGCCCAAGCAATTTCATGCTAGAATCATCATCCGGATGCCAAAATAAACTAAATACAGCAAAAGATTTGAGTGCACAACGTTTGGTTTAGGTTTGACAGCCATAATCAGCAATTGTGTACATTTGAGCTGAATGTGTCAAAATCTTAAAAATTAACAAGTGCCCAAGCAATTTCATGCTAGAATCATCATCCGGATGCCAAAATAAACTAAATACAGCAAAAGATTTGAGTGCACAACGTTTGGTTTAGGTTTGACAGCCATAATCACCTTTTTATTGCTTTAAATGCGTTTTTAGCGCATGATTGTACATTTGAGCTGAATGTGTCAAAATCTTAAAAATTAACAGGTGCCCAAGCAATTTCATGCTAGAATCATCATCCGGATGCCAAAATAAACTAAATACAGCAAAAGATTTGAGTGCACAACGTTTGGTTCAGATTTGACAGCCATAATCAGCAGTTGTGTACATTTGAGCTGAATGTGTCAAAATCTTAAAAATTAACAGGTGCCCAAGCAATTTCATGCTAGAATCATCATCCGGATGCCAAAATAAACTAAATACAGCAAAAGATTTGAGTGCACAACGTTTGGTTTAGATTTGAAAGCCATAATCAGCAATTGTGTACATTTGAGCTGAATGTGTCAAAATCTTAAAAATTAACAGGTGCCCAAGCAATTTCATGCTAGAATCATCATCCGGATGCCAAAATAAACTAAATACAGCAAAAGATTTGAGTGCACAACGTTTGGTTTAGATTTGACAGCCATAATCAGCAATTGTGTACATTTGAGCTGAATGTGTCAAAATCTTAAAAATTAACAGGTGCCCAAGCAATTTCATGCTAGAATCATCATCCGGATGCCAAAATAAACTAAATACAGCAAAAGATTTGAGTGCACAACGTTTGGTTTAGGTTTGACAGCCATAATCACCTTTTTATTGCTTTAAATGCGTTTTTAGCGCATGATTGTACATTTGAGCTGAATGTGTCAAAATCTTAAAAATTAACAGGTGCCCAAGCAATTTCATGCTAGAATCATCATCCGGATGCCAAAATAAACTAAATACAGCAAAAGGTTTGAGTGCACAACGTTTGGTTTAGGTTTGACAGCCATAATCACCTTTTTATTGCTTTAAATGCGTTTTTAGCGCATGATTGTACATTTGAGCTGAATGTGTCAAAATCTTAAAAATTAACAGGTGCCCAAGCAATTTCATGCTAGAATCATCATCCGGATGCCAAAATAAACTAAATACAGCAAAAGATTTGAGTGCACAACGTTTGGTTTAGGTTTGACAGCCATAATCAGCAATTGTGTACATTTGAGCTGAATGTGTCAAAATCTTAAAAATTAACAGGTGCCCAAGCAATTTCATGCTAGAATCATCATCCGGATGCCAAAATAAACTAAATACAGCAAAAGATTTGAGTGCACAGCGTTTGGTTTAGATTTGACAGCCATAATCAGCAATTGTGTACATTTGAGCTGAATGTGTCAAAATCTTAAAAATTAACAGGTGCCCAAGCAATTTCATGCTAGAATCATCATCCGGATGCCAAAATAAACTAAATACAGCAAAAGATTTGGGTGCACAACGTTTGGTTTAGGTTTGACAGCCATAATCACCTTTTTATTGCTTTAAATGCGTTTTTAGCGCATGATTGTACATTTGAGCTGAATGTGTCAAAATCTTAAAAATTAACAGGTGCCCAAGCAATTTCATGCTAGAATCATCATCCGGATGCCAAAATAAACTAAATACAGCAAAAGATTTGAGTGCACAACGTTTGGTTTAGATTTGACAGCCATAATCAGCAATTGTGTACATTTGAGCTGAATGTGTCAAAATCTTAAAAATTAACAGGTGCCCAAGCAATTTCATGCTAGAATCATCATCCGGATGCCAAAATAAACTAAATACAGCAAAAGATTTGAGTGCACAACGTTTGGTTTAGGTTTGACAGCCATAATCACCTTTTTATTGCTTTAAATGCGTTTTTAGCGCATGATTGTACATTTGAGCTGAATGTGTCAAAATCTTAAAAATTAACAGGTGCCCAAGCAATTTCATGCTAGAATCATCATCCGGATGCCAAAATAATCTAAATACAGCAAAAGATTTGAGTGCACAACGTTTGGTTTAGGTTTGACAGCCATAATCACCTTTTTATTGCTTTAAATGCGTTTTTAGCGCATGATTGTACATTTGAGCTGAATGTGTCAAAATCTTAAAAATTAACAGGTGCCCAAGCAATTTCATGCTAGAATCATCATCCGGATGCCAAAATAAACTAAATACAGCAAAAGATTTGAGTGCACAACGTTTGGTTTAGATTTGACAGCCATAATCAGCAATTGTGTACATTTGAGCTGAATGTGTCAAAATCTTAAAAATTAACAGGTGCCCAAGCAATTTCATGCTAGAATCATCATCCGGATGCCAAAATAAACTAAATACAGCAAAAGATTTGAGTGCACAACGTTTGGTTTAGGTTTGACAGCCATAATCAGCAATTGTGTACATTTGAACTGAATGTGTCAAAATCTTAAAAATTAACAGGTGCCCAAGCAATTTCATGCTAGAATCATCATCCGGATGCCAAAATAAACTAAATACAGCAAAAGATTTGAGTGCACAACGTTTGGTTTAGGTTTGACAGCCATAATCACCTTTTTATTGCTTTAAATGCGTTTTTAGCTTATGATTGTACATTTGAGCTGAATGTGTCAAAATCTTAAAAATTAACAGGTGCCCAAGCAATTTCATGCTAGAATCATCATCCGGATGCCAAAATAAACTAAATACAGCAAAAGATTTGAGTGCACAACGTTTGGTTTAGGTTTGACAGCCATAATCAGCAATTGTGTACATTTGAGCTGAATGTGTCAAAATCTTAAAAATTAACAGGTGCCCAAGCAATTTCATGCTAGAATCATCATCCGGATGCCAAAATAAACTAAATACAGCAAAAGATTTGAGTGCACAACGTTTGGTTTAGGTTTGACAGCCATAATCACCTTTTTATTGCTTTAAATGCGTTTTTAGCGCATGATTGTACATTTGAGCTGAATGTGTCAAAATCTTAAAAATTAACAGGTGCCCAAGCAATTTCATGCTAGAATCATCATCCGGATGCCAAAATAAACTAAATACAGCAAAAGATTTGAGTGCACAACGTTTGGTTTAGATTTGACAGCCATAATCAGCAATTGTGTACATTTGAGCTGAATGTGTCAAAATCTTAAAAATTAACAGGTGCCCAAGCAATTTCATGCTAGAATCATCATCCGGATGCCAAAATAAACTAAATACAGCAAAAGATTTGAGTGCACAACGTTTGGTTTAGGTTTGACAGCCATAATCACCTTTTTATTGCTTTAAATGCGTTTTTAGCGCATGATTGTACATTTGAGCTGAATGTGTCAAAATCTTAAAAATTAACAGGTGCCCAAGCAATTTCATGCTAGAATCATCATCCGGATGCCAAAATAAACTAAATACAGCAAAAGATTTGAGTGCACAACGTTTGGTTTAGATTTGACAGCCATAATCAGCAATTGTGTACATTTGAGCTGAATGTGTCAAAATCTTAAAAATTAACAGGTGCCCAAGCAATTTCATGCTAGAATCATCATCCGGATGCCAAAATAAACTAAATACAGCAAAAGATTTGAGTGCACAACGTTTGGTTTAGGTTTGACAGCCATAATCACCTTTTTATTGCTTTAAATGCGTTTTTAGCGCATGATTGTACATTTGAGCTGAATGTGTCAAAATCTTAAAAATTAACAGGTGCCCAAGCAATTTCATGCTAGAATCATCATCCGGATGCCAAAATAAACTAAATACAGCAAAAGATTTGAGTGCACAACGTTTGGTTTAGATTTGACAGCCATAATCAGCAATTGTGTACATTTGAGCTGAATGTGTCAAAATCTTAAAAATTAACAGGTGCCCAAGCAATTTCATGCTAGAATCATCATCCGGATGCCAAAATAAACTAAATACAGCAAAAGATTTGAGTGCACAACGTTTGGTTTAGGTTTGACAGCCATAATCAGCAATTGTGTACATTTGAGCTGAATGTGTCAAAATCTTAAAAATTAACAGGTGCCCAAGCAATTTCATGCTAGAATCATCATCCGGATGCCAAAATAAACTAAATACAGCAAAAGATTTGAGTGCACAACGTTTGGTTTAGGTTTGACAGCCATAATCACCTTTTTATTGCTTTAAATGCGTTTTTAGCGCATGATTGTACATTTGAGCTGAATGTGTCAAAATCTTAAAAATTAACAGGTGCCCAAACAATTTCATGCTAGAATCATCATCCGGATGCCAAAATAAACTAAATACAGCAAAAGATTTGAGTGCACAACGTTTGGTTTAGATTTGACAGCCATAATCAGCAATTGTGTACATTTGAGCTGAATGTGTCAAAATCTTAAAAATTAACAGGTGCCCAAGCAATTTCATGCTAGAATCATCATCCGGATGCCAAAATAAACTAAATACAGCAAAAGATTTGAGTGCACAACGTTTGATTTAGGTTTGACAGCCATAATCACCTTTTTATTGCTTTAAATGCGTTTGTAGCGCATGATTGTACATTTGAGCTGAATGTGTCAAAATCTTAAAAATTAACAGGTGCCCAAGCAATTTCATGCTAGAATCATCATCCGGATGCCAAAATAAACTAAATACAGCAAAAGATTTGAGTGCACAACGTTTGGTTTAGGTTTGACAGCCATAATCAGCAATTGTGTACATTTGAGCTGAATGTGTCAAAATCTTAAAAATTAACAGGTGCCCAAGCAATTTCATGCTAGAATCATCATCCGGATGCCAAAATAAACTAAATACAGCAAAAGATTTGAGTGCACAACGTTTGGTTTAGGTTTGACAGCCATAATCACCTTTTTATTGCTTTAAATGCGTTTTTAGCGCATGATTGTACATTTGAGCTGAATGTGTCAAAATCTTAAAAATTAACAGGTGCCCAAACAATTTCATGCTAGAATCATCATCCGGATGCCAAAATAAACTAAATACAGCAAAAGATTTGAGTGCACAACGTTTGGTTTAGATTTGACAGCCATAATCAGCAATTGTGTACATTTGAGCTGAATGTGTCAAAATCTTAAAAATTAACAGGTGCCCAAGCAATTTCATGCTAGAATCATCATCCGGATGCCAAAATAAACTAAATACAGCAAAAGATTTGAGTGCACAACGTTTGGTTTAGGTTTGACAGCCATAATCACCTTTTTATTGCTTTAAATGCGTTTTTAGCGCATGATTGTACATTTGAGCTGAATGTGTCAAAATCTTACAAATTAACAGGTGCCCAAGCAATTTCATGCTAGAATCATCATCCGGATGCCAAAATAAACTAAATACAGCAAAAGATTTGAGTGCACAACGTTTGGTTTAGGTTTGACAGCCATAATCAGCAATTGTGTACATTTGAGCTGAATGTGTCAAAATCTTAAAAATTAACAAGTGCCCAAGCAATTTAATGCTAGAATCATCATCCGGATGCCAAAATAAACTAAATACAGCAAAAGATTTGAGTGCACAACGTTTGGTTTAGGTTTGACAGCCATAATCACCTTTTTATTGCTTTAAATGCGTTTTTAGCGCATGATTGTACATTTGAGCTGAATGTGTCAAAATCTTAAAAATTAACAGGTGCCCAAGCAATTTCATGCTAGAATCATCATCCGGATGCCAAAATAAACTAAATACAGCAAAAGATTTGAGTGCACAACGTTTGGTTTAGGTTTGACAGCCATAATCACCTTTTTATTGCTTTAAATGCGTTTTTAGCGCATGATTGTACATTTGAGCTGAATGTGTCAAAATCTTAAAAATTAACAGGTGCCCAAGTAATTTCATGCTAGAATCATCAACCGGATGCCAAAATAAACTAAATACAGCAAAAGATTTGAGTGCACAACGTTTGGTTTAGATTTGACAGCCATAATCAGCAATTGTGTACATTTGAGCTGAATGTGTCAAAATCTTAAAAATTAACAGGTGCCCAAGCAATTTCATGCTAGAATCATCATCCGGATGCCAAAATAAACTAAATACAGCAAAAGATTTGAGTGCACAACGTTTGGTTTAGGTTTGACAGCCATAATCAGCAATTGTGTACATTTGAGCTGAATGTGTCAAAATCTTAAAAATTAACAGGTGCCCAAGCAATTTCATGCTAGAATCATCATCCGGATGCCAAAATAAACTAAATACAGCAAAAGATTTGAGTGCACAACGTTTGGTTTAGGTTTGACAGCCATAATCACCTTTTTATTGCTTTAAATGCGTTTTTAGCGCATGATTGTACATTTGAGCTGAATGTGTCAAAATCTTAAAAATTAACAGGTGCCCAAACAATTTCATGCTAGAATCATCATCCGGATGCCAAAATAAACTAAATACAGCAAAAGATTTGAGTGCACAACGTTTGGTTTAGATTTGACAGCCATAATCAGCAATTGTGTACATTTGAGCTGAATGTGTCAAAATCTTAAAAATTAACAGGTGCCCAAGCAATTTCATGCTAGAATCATCATCCGGATGCCAAAATAAACTAAATACAGCAAAAGATTTGAGTGCACAACGTTTGGTTTAGGTTTGACAGCCATAATCACCTTTTTATTGCTTTAAATGCGTTTTTAGCGCATGATTGTACATTTGAGCTGAATGTGTCAAAATCTTACAAATTAACAGGTGCCCAAGCAATTTCATGCTAGAATCATCATCCGGATGCCAAAATAAACTAAATACAGCAAAAGATTTGAGTGCACAACGTTTGGTTTAGGTTTGACAGCCATAATCAGCAATTGTGTACATTTGAGCTGAATGTGTCAAAATCTTAAAAATTAACAAGTGCCCAAGCAATTTCATGCTAGAATCATCATCCGGATGCCAAAATAAACTAAATACAGCAAAAGATTTGAGTGCACAACGTTTGGTTTAGGTTTGACAGCCATAATCACCTTTTTATTGCTTTAAATGCGTTTTTAGCGCATGATTGTACATTTGAGCTGAATGTGTCAAAATCTTAAAAATTAACAGGTGCCCAAGCAATTTCATGCTAGAATCATCATCCGGATGCCAAAATAAACTAAATACAGCAAAAGATTTGAGTGCACAACGTTTGGTTCAGATTTGACAGCCATAATCAGCAGTTGTGTACATTTGAGCTGAATGTGTCAAAATCTTAAAAATTAACAGGTGCCCAAGCAATTTCATGCTAGAATCATCATCCGGATGCCAAAATAAACTAAATACAGCAAAAGATTTGAGTGCACAACGTTTGGTTTAGATTTGAAAGCCATAATCAGCAATTGTGTACATTTGAGCTGAATGTGTCAAAATCTTAAAAATTAACAGGTGCCCAAGCAATTTCATGCTAGAATCATCATCCGGATGCCAAAATAAACTAAATACAGCAAAAGATTTGAGTGCACAACGTTAGGTTTAGGTTTGACAGCCATAATCAGCAATTGTGTACATTTGAGCTGAATGTGTCAAAATCTTAAAAATTAACAGGTGCCCAAGCAATTTCATGCTAGAATCATCATCCGGATGCCAAAATAAACTAAATACAGCAAAAGATTTGAGTGCACAACGTTTGGTTTAGGTTTGACAGCCATAATCACCTTTTTATTGCTTTAAATGCGTTTTTAGCGCATGATTGTACATTTGAGCTGAATGTGTCAAAATCTTAAAAATTAACAGGTGCCCAAACAATTTCATGCTAGAATCATCATCCGGATGCCAAAATAAACTAAATACAGCAAAAGATTTGAGTGCACAACGTTTGGTTTAGGTTTGACAGCCATAATCATCTTTTTATTGCTTTAAATGCGTTTTTAGCGCATGATTGTACATTTGAGGTGAATGTGTCAAAATCTTACAAATTAACAGGTGCCCAAGCAATTTCATGCTAGAATCATCATCCGGATGCCAAAATAAACTAAATACAGCAAAAGATTTGAGTGCACAACGTTTGGTTTAGGTTTGACAGCCATAATCAGCAATTGTGTACATTTGAGCTGAATGTGTCAAAATCTTAAAAATTAACAAGTGCCCAAGCAATTTCATGCTAGAATCATCATCCGGATGCCAAAATAAACTAAATACAGCAAAAGATTTGAGTGCACAACGTTTGGTTTAGGTTTGACAGCCATAATCACCTTTTTATTGCTTTAAATGCGTTTTTAGCGCATGATTGTACATTTGAGCTGAATGTGTCAAAATCTTAAAAATTAACAGGTGCCCAAGCAATTTCATGCTAGAATCATCATCCGGATGCCAAAATAAACTAAATACAGCAAAAGATTTGAGTGCACAACGTTTGGTTTAGGTTTGACAGCCATAATCACCTTTTTATTGCTTTAAATGCGTTTTTAGCGCATGATTGTACATTTGAGCTGAATGTGTCAAAAACTTAAAAATTAACAGGTGCCCAAGCAATTTCATGCTAGAATCATCATCCGGATGCCAAAATAAACTAAATACAGCAAAAGATTTGAGTGCACAACGTTTGGTTTAGATTTGACACCCATAATCAGCAATTGTGTACATTTGAGCTGAATGTGTCAAAATCTTAAAAATTAACAGGTGCCCAAGCAATTTCATGCTAGAATCATCATCCGGATGCCAAAATAAACTAAATACAGCAAAAGATTTGAGTGCACAACGTTTGGTTTAGGTTTGACAGCCATAATCAGCAATTGTGTACATTTGAGCTGAATGTGTCAAAATCTTAAAAATTAACAGGTGCCCAAGCAATTTCATGCTAGAATCATCATCCGGATGCCAAAATAAACTAAATACAGCAAAAGATTTGAGTGCACAACGTTTGGTTTAGGTTTGACAGCCATAATCACCTTTTTATTGCTTTAAATGCGTTTTTAGCGCATGATTGTACATTTGAGCTGAATGTGTCAAAATCTTAAAAATTAACAGGTGCCCAAGCAATTTCATGCTAGAATCATCATCCGGATGCCAAAATAAACTAAATACAGCAAAAGATTTGAGTGCACAACGTTTGGTTTAGATTTGACAGCCATAATCAGCAATTGTGTACATTTGAGCTGAATGTGTCAAAATCTTAAAAATTAACAGGTGCCCAAGCAATTTCATGCTAGAATCATCATCCGGATGCCAAAATAAACTAAATACAGCAAAAGATTTGAGTGCACAACGTTTGGTTTAGGTTTGACAGCCATAATCAGCAATTGTGTACATTTGAGCTGAATGTGTCAAAATCTTAAAAATTAACAGGTGCCCAAGCAATTTCATGCTAGAATCATCATCCGGATGCCAAAATAAACTAAATACAGCAAAAGATTTGAGTGCACAACGTTTGGTTTAGGTTTGACAGCCATAATCACCTTTTTATTGCTTTAAATGCGTTTTTAGCGCATGATTGTACATTTGAGCTGAATGTGTCAAAATCTTAAAAATTAACAGGTGCCCAAACAATTTCATGCTAGAATCATCATCCGGATGCCAAAATAAACTAAATACAGCAAAAGATTTGAGTGCACAACGTTTGGTTTAGATTTGACAGCCATAATCAGCAATTGTGTACATTTGAGCTGAATGTGTCAAAATCTTAAAAATTAACAGGTGCCCAAGCAATTTCATGCTAGAATCATCATCCGGATGCCAAAATAAACTAAATACAGCAAAAGATTTGAGTGCACAACGTTTGGTTTAGGTTTGACAGCCATAATCACCTTTTTATTGCTTTAAATGCGTTTTTAGCGCATGATTGTACATTTGAGCTGAATGTGTCAAAATCTTACAAATTAACAGGTGCCGAAGCAATTTCATGCTAGAATCATCATCCGGATGCCAAAATAAACTAAATACAGCAAAAGATTTGAGTGCACAACGTTTGGTTTAGGTTTGACAGCCATAATCAGCAATTGTGTACATTTGAGCTGAATGTGTCAAAATCTTAAAAATTAACAAGTGCCCAAGCAATTTCATGCTAGAATCATCATCCGGATGCCAAAATAAACTAAATACAGCAAAAGATTTGAGTGCACAACGTTTGGTTTAGGTTTGACAGCCATAATCACCTTTTTATTGCTTTAAATGCGTTTTTAGCGCATGATTGTACATTTGAGCTGAATGTGTCAAAATCTTAAAAATTAACAGGTGCCCAAGCAATTTCATGCTAGAATCATCATCCGGATGCCAAAATAAACTAAATACAGCAAAAGATTTGAGTGCACAACGTTTGGTTTAGATTTGAAAGCCATAATCAGCAATTGTGTACATTTGAGCTGAATGTGTCAAAATCTTAAAAATTAACAGGTGCCCAAGCAATTTCATGCTAGAATCATCATCCGGATGCCAAAATAAACTAAATACAGCAAAAGATTTGAGTGCACAACGTTAGGTTTAGGTTTGACAGCCATAATCAGCAATTGTGTACATTTGAGCTGAATGTGTCAAAATCTTAAAAATTAACAGGTGCCCAAGCAATTTCATGCTAGAATCATCATCCGGATGCCAAAATAAACTAAATACAGCAAAAGATTTGAGTGCACAACGTTTGGTTTAGGTTTGACAGCCATAATCACCTTTTTATTACTTTAAATGCGTTTTTAGCGCATGATTGTACATTTGAGCTGAATGTGTCAAAATCTTAAAAATTAACAGGTGCCCAAACAATTTCATGCTAGAATCATCATCCGGATGCCAAAATAAACTAAATACAGCAAAAGATTTGAGTGCACAACGTTTGGTTTAGATTTGACAGCCATAATCAGCAATTGTGTACATTTGAGCTGAATGTGTCAAAATCTTAAAAATTAACAGGTGCCCAAGCAATTTCATGCTAGAATCATCATCCGGATGCCAAAATAAACTAAATACAGCAAAAGATTTGAGTGCACAACGTTTGGTTTAGGTTTGACAGCCATAATCACCTTTTTATTGCTTTAAATGCGTTTGTAGCGCATGATTGTACATTTGAGCTGAATGTGTCAAAATCTTAAAAATTAACAGGTGCCCAAGCAATTTCATGCTAGAATCATCATCCGGATGCCAAAATAAACTAAATACAGCAAAAGATTTGAGTGCACAACGTTTGGTTTAGGTTTGACAGCCATAATCAGCAATTGTGTACATTTGAGCTGAATGTGTCAAAATCTTAAAAATTAACAGGTGCCCAAGCAATTTCATGCTAGAATCATCATCCGGATGCCAAAATAAACTAAATACAGCAAAAGATTTGAGTGCACAACGTTTGGTTTAGGTTTGACAGCCATAATCACCTTTTTATTGCTTTAAATGCGTTTTTAGCGCATGATTGTACATTTGAGCTGAATGTGTCAAAATCTTAAAAATTAACAGGTGCCCAAACAATTTCATGCTAGAATCATCATCCGGATGCCAAAATAAACTAAATACAGCAAAAGATTTGAGTGCACAACGTTTGGTTTAGATTTGACAGCCATAATCAGCAATTGTGTACATTTGAGCTGAATGTGTCAAAATCTTAAAAATTAACAGGTGCCCAAGCAATTTCATGCTAGAATCATCATCCGGATGCCAAAATAAACTAAATACAGCAAAAGATTTGAGTGCACAACGTTTGGTTTAGGTTTGACAGCCATAATCACCTTTTTATTGCTTTAAATGCGTTTTTAGCGCATGATTGTACATTTGAGCTGAATGTGTCAAAATCTTACAAATTAACAGGTGCCCAAGCAATTTCATGCTAGAATCATCATCCGGATGCCAAAATAAACTAAATACAGCAAAAGATTTGAGTGCACAACGTTTGGTTTAGGTTTGACAGCCATAATCACCTTTTTATTACTTTAAATGCGTTTTTAGCGCATGATTGTACATTTGAGCTGAATGTGTCAAAATCTTAAAAATTAACAGGTGCCCAAACAATTTCATGCTAGAATCATCATCCGGATGCCAAAATAAACTAAATACAGCAAAAGATTTGAGTGCACAACGTTTGGTTTAGATTTGACAGCCATAATCAGCAATTGTGTACATTTGAGCTGAATGTGTCAAAATCTTAAAAATTAACAGGTGCCCAAGCAATTTCATGCTAGAATCATCATCCGGATGCCAAAATAAACTAAATACAGCAAAAGATTTGAGTGCACAACGTTTGGTTTAGGTTTGACAGCCATAATCACCTTTTTATTGCTTTAAATGCGTTTGTAGCGCATGATTGTACATTTGAGCTGAATGTGTCAAAATCTTAAAAATTAACAGGTGCCCAAGCAATTTCATGCTAGAATCATCATCCGGATGCCAAAATAAACTAAATACAGCAAAAGATTTGAGTGCACAACGTTTGGTTTAGGTTTGACAGCCATAATCAGCAATTGTGTACATTTGAGCTGAATGTGTCAAAATCTTAAAAATTAACAGGTGCCCAAGCAATTTCATGCTAGAATCATCATCCGGATGCCAAAATAAACTAAATACAGCAAAAGATTTGAGTGCACAACGTTTGGTTTAGGTTTGACAGCCATAATCACCTTTTTATTGCTTTAAATGCGTTTTTAGCGCATGATTGTACATTTGAGCTGAATGTGTCAAAATCTTAAAAATTAACAGGTGCCCAAACAATTTCATGCTAGAATCATCATCCGGATGCCAAAATAAACTAAATACAGCAAAAGATTTGAGTGCACAACGTTTGGTTTAGATTTGACAGCCATAATCAGCAATTGTGTACATTTGAGCTGAATGTGTCAAAATCTTAAAAATTAACAGGTGCCCAAGCAATTTCATGCTAGAATCATCATCCGGATGCCAAAATAAACTAAATACAGCAAAAGATTTGAGTGCACAACGTTTGGTTTAGGTTTGACAGCCATAATCACCTTTTTATTGCTTTAAATGCGTTTTTAGCGCATGATTGTACATTTGAGCTGAATGTGTCAAAATCTTACAAATTAACAGGTGCCCAAGCAATTTCATGCTAGAATCATCATCCGGATGCCAAAATAAACTAAATACAGCAAAAGATTTGAGTGCACAACGTTTGGTTTAGGTTTGACAGCCATAATCAGCAATTGTGTACATTTGAGCTGAATGTGTCAAAATCTTAAAAATTAACAAGTGCCCAAGCAATTTAATGCTAGAATCATCATCCGGATGCCAAAATAAACTAAATACAGCAAAAGATTTGAGTGCACAACGTTTGGTTTAGGTTTGACAGCCATAATCACCTTTTTATTGCTTTAAATGCGTTTTTAGCGCATGATTGTACATTTGAGCTGAATGTGTCAAAATCTTAAAAATTAACAGGTGCCCAAGCAATTTCATGCTAGAATCATCATCCGGATGCCAAAATAAACTAAATACAGCAAAAGATTTGAGTGCACAACGTTTGGTTTAGGTTTGACAGCCATAATCACCTTTTTATTGCTTTAAATGCGTTTTTAGCGCATGATTGTACATTTGAGCTGAATGTGTCAAAATCTTAAAAATTAACAGGTGCCCAAGTAATTTCATGCTAGAATCATCAACCGGATGCCAAAATAAACTAAATACAGCAAAAGATTTGAGTGCACAACGTTTGGTTTAGATTTGACAGCCATAATCAGCAATTGTGTACATTTGAGCTGAATGTGTCAAAATCTTAAAAATTAACAGGTGCCCAAGCAATTTCATGCTAGAATCATCATCCGGATGCCAAAATAAACTAAATACAGCAAAAGATTTGAGTGCACAACGTTTGGTTTAGGTTTGACAGCCATAATCAGCAATTGTGTACATTTGAGCTGAATGTGTCAAAATCTTAAAAATTAACAGGTGCCCAAGCAATTTCATGCTAGAATCATCATCCGGATGCCAAAATAAACTAAATACAGCAAAAGATTTGAGTGCACAACGTTTGGTTTAGGTTTGACAGCCATAATCACCTTTTTATTGCTTTAAATGCGTTTTTAGCGCATGATTGTACATTTGAGCTGAATGTGTCAAAATCTTAAAAATTAACAGGTGCCCAAACAATTTCATGCTAGAATCATCATCCGGATGCCAAAATAAACTAAATACAGCAAAAGATTTGAGTGCACAACGTTTGGTTTAGATTTGACAGCCATAATCAGCAATTGTGTACATTTGAGCTGAATGTGTCAAAATCTTAAAAATTAACAGGTGCCCAAGCAATTTCATGCTAGAATCATCATCCGGATGCCAAAATAAACTAAATACAGCAAAAGATTTGAGTGCACAACGTTTGGTTTAGGTTTGACAGCCATAATCACCTTTTTATTGCTTTAAATGCGTTTTTAGCGCATGATTGTACATTTGAGCTGAATGTGTCAAAATCTTACAAATTAACAGGTGCCCAAGCAATTTCATGCTAGAATCATCATCCGGATGCCAAAATAAACTAAATACAGCAAAAGATTTGAGTGCACAACGTTTGGTTTAGGTTTGACAGCCATAATCAGCAATTGTGTACATTTGAGCTGAATGTGTCAAAATCTTAAAAATTAACAAGTGCCCAAGCAATTTCATGCTAGAATCATCATCCGGATGCCAAAATAAACTAAATACAGCAAAAGATTTGAGTGCACAACGTTTGGTTTAGGTTTGACAGCCATAATCACCTTTTTATTGCTTTAAATGCGTTTTTAGCGCATGATTGTACATTTGAGCTGAATGTGTCAAAATCTTAAAAATTAACAGGTGCCCAAGCAATTTCATGCTAGAATCATCATCCGGATGCCAAAATAAACTAAATACAGCAAAAGATTTGAGTGCACAACGTTTGGTTCAGATTTGACAGCCATAATCAGCAGTTGTGTACATTTGAGCTGAATGTGTCAAAATCTTAAAAATTAACAGGTGCCCAAGCAATTTCATGCTAGAATCATCATCCGGATGCCAAAATAAACTAAATACAGCAAAAGATTTGAGTGCACAACGTTTGGTTTAGATTTGAAAGCCATAATCAGCAATTGTGTACATTTGAGCTGAATGTGTCAAAATCTTAAAAATTAACAGGTGCCCAAGCAATTTCATGCTAGAATCATCATCCGGATGCCAAAATAAACTAAATACAGCAAAAGATTTGAGTGCACAACGTTAGGTTTAGGTTTGACAGCCATAATCAGCAATTGTGTACATTTGAGCTGAATGTGTCAAAATCTTAAAAATTAACAGGTGCCCAAGCAATTTCATGCTAGAATCATCATCCGGATGCCAAAATAAACTAAATACAGCAAAAGATTTGAGTGCACAACGTTTGGTTTAGGTTTGACAGCCATAATCACCTTTTTATTGCTTTAAATGCGTTTTTAGCGCATGATTGTACATTTGAGCTGAATGTGTCAAAATCTTAAAAATTAACAGGTGCCCAAACAATTTCATGCTAGAATCATCATCCGGATGCCAAAATAAACTAAATACAGCAAAAGATTTGAGTGCACAACGTTTGGTTTAGATTTGACAGCCATAATCAGCAATTGTGTACATTTGAGCTGAATGTGTCAAAATCTTAAAAATTAACAGGTGCCCAAGCAATTTCATGCTAGAATCATCATCCGGATGCCAAAATAAACTAAATACAGCAAAAGATTTGAGTGCACAACGTTTGGTTTAGGTTTGACAGCCATAATCACCTTTTTATTGCTTTAAATGCGTTTTTAGCGCATGATTGTACATTTGAGGTGAATGTGTCAAAATCTTACAAATTAACAGGTGCCCAAGCAATTTCATGCTAGAATCATCATCCGGATGCCAAAATAAACTAAATACAGCAAAAGATTTGAGTGCACAACGTTTGGTTTAGGTTTGACAGCCATAATCAGCAATTGTGTACATTTGAGCTGAATGTGTCAAAATCTTAAAAATTAACAAGTGCCCAAGCAATTTCATGCTAGAATCATCATCCGGATGCCAAAATAAACTAAATACAGCAAAAGATTTGAGTGCACAACGTTTGGTTTAGGTTTGACAGCCATAATCACCTTTTTATTGCTTTAAATGCGTTTTTAGCGCATGATTGTACATTTGAGCTGAATGTGTCAAAATCTTAAAAATTAACAGGTGCCCAAGCAATTTCATGCTAGAATCATCATCCGGATGCCAAAATAAACTAAATACAGCAAAAGATTTGAGTGCACAACGTTTGGTTTAGGTTTGACAGCCATAATCACCTTTTTATTGCTTTAAATGCGTTTTTAGCGCATGATTGTACATTTGAGCTGAATGTGTCAAAAACTTAAAAATTAACAGGTGCCCAAGCAATTTCATGCTAGAATCATCATCCGGATGCCAAAATAAACTAAATACAGCAAAAGATTTGAGTGCACAACGTTTGGTTTAGATTTGACACCCATAATCAGCAATTGTGTACATTTGAGCTGAATGTGTCAAAATCTTAAAAATTAACAGGTGCCCAAGCAATTTCATGCTAGAATCATCATCCGGATGCCAAAATAAACTAAATACAGCAAAAGATTTGAGTGCACAACGTTTGGTTTAGGTTTGACAGCCATAATCAGCAATTGTGTACATTTGAGCTGAATGTGTCAAAATCTTAAAAATTAACAGGTGCCCAAGCAATTTCATGCTAGAATCATCATCCGGATGCCAAAATAAACTAAATACAGCAAAAGATTTGAGTGCACAACGTTTGGTTTAGGTTTGACAGCCATAATCACCTTTTTATTGCTTTAAATGCGTTTTTAGCGCATGATTGTACATTTGAGCTGAATGTGTCAAAATCTTAAAAATTAACAGGTGCCCAAGCAATTTCATGCTAGAATCATCATCCGGATGCCAAAATAAACTAAATACAGCAAAAGATTTGAGTGCACAACGTTTGGTTTAGATTTGACAGCCATAATCAGCAATTGTGTACATTTGAGCTGAATGTGTCAAAATCTTAAAAATTAACAGGTGCCCAAGCAATTTCATGCTAGAATCATCATCCGGATGCCAAAATAAACTAAATACAGCAAAAGATTTGAGTGCACAACGTTTGGTTTAGGTTTGACAGCCATAATCAGCAATTGTGTACATTTGAGCTGAATGTGTCAAAATCTTAAAAATTAACAGGTGCCCAAGCAATTTCATGCTAGAATCATCATCCGGATGCCAAAATAAACTAAATACAGCAAAAGATTTGAGTGCACAACGTTTGGTTTAGGTTTGACAGCCATAATCACCTTTTTATTGCTTTAAATGCGTTTTTAGCGCATGATTGTACATTTGAGCTGAATGTGTCAAAATCTTAAAAATTAACAGGTGCCCAAACAATTTCATGCTAGAATCATCATCCGGATGCCAAAATAAACTAAATACAGCAAAAGATTTGAGTGCACAACGTTTGGTTTAGATTTGACAGCCATAATCAGCAATTGTGTACATTTGAGCTGAATGTGTCAAAATCTTAAAAATTAACAGGTGCCCAAGCAATTTCATGCTAGAATCATCATCCGGATGCCAAAATAAACTAAATACAGCAAAAGATTTGAGTGCACAACGTTTGGTTTAGGTTTGACAGCCATAATCACCTTTTTATTGCTTTAAATGCGTTTTTAGCGCATGATTGTACATTTGAGCTGAATGTGTCAAAATCTTACAAATTAACAGGTGCCCAAGCAATTTCATGCTAGAATCATCATCCGGATGCCAAAATAAACTAAATACAGCAAAAGATTTGAGTGCACAACGTTTGGTTTAGGTTTGACAGCCATAATCAGCAATTGTGTACATTTGAGCTGAATGTGTCAAAATCTTAAAAATTAACAAGTGCCCAAGCAATTTCATGCTAGAATCATCATCCGGATGCCAAAATAAACTAAATACAGCAAAAGATTTGAGTGCACAACGTTTGGTTTAGGTTTGACAGCCATAATCACCTTTTTATTGCTTTAAATGCGTTTTTAGCGCATGATTGTACATTTGAGCTGAATGTGTCAAAATCTTAAAAATTAACAGGTGCCCAAGCAATTTCATGCTAGAATCATCATCCGGATGCCAAAATAAACTAAATACAGCAAAAGATTTGAGTGCACAACGTTTGGTTTAGATTTGAAAGCCATAATCAGCAATTGTGTACATTTGAGCTGAATGTGTCAAAATCTTAAAAATTAACAGGTGCCCAAGCAATTTCATGCTAGAATCATCATCCGGATGCCAAAATAAACTAAATACAGCAAAAGATTTGAGTGCACAACGTTAGGTTTAGGTTTGACAGCCATAATCAGCAATTGTGTACATTTGAGCTGAATGTGTCAAAATCTTAAAAATTAACAGGTGCCCAAGCAATTTCATGCTAGAATCATCATCCGGATGCCAAAATAAACTAAATACAGCAAAAGATTTGAGTGCACAACGTTTGGTTTAGGTTTGACAGCCATAATCACCTTTTTATTACTTTAAATGCGTTTTTAGCGCATGATTGTACATTTGAGCTGAATGTGTCAAAATCTTAAAAATTAACAGGTGCCCAAACAATTTCATGCTAGAATCATCATCCGGATGCCAAAATAAACTAAATACAGCAAAAGATTTGAGTGCACAACGTTTGGTTTAGATTTGACAGCCATAATCAGCAATTGTGTACATTTGAGCTGAATGTGTCAAAATCTTAAAAATTAACAGGTGCCCAAGCAATTTCATGCTAGAATCATCATCCGGATGCCAAAATAAACTAAATACAGCAAAAGATTTGAGTGCACAACGTTTGGTTTAGGTTTGACAGCCATAATCACCTTTTTATTGCTTTAAATGCGTTTTTAGCGCATGATTGTACATTTGAGCTGAATGTGTCAAAAACTTAAAAATTAACAGGTGCCCAAGCAATTTCATGCTAGAATCATCATCCGGATGCCAAAATAAACTAAATACAGCAAAAGATTTGAGTGCACAACGTTTGGTTTAGATTTGACACCCATAATCAGCAATTGTGTACATTTGAGCTGAATGTGTCAAAATCTTAAAAATTAACAGGTGCCCAAGCAATTTCATGCTAGAATCATCATCCGGATGCCAAAATAAACTAAATACAGCAAAAGATTTGAGTGCACAACGTTTGGTTTAGGTTTGACAGCCATAATCAGCAATTGTGTACATTTGAGCTGAATGTGTCAAAATCTTAAAAATTAACAGGTGCCCAAGCAATTTCATGCTAGAATCATCATCCGGATGCCAAAATAAACTAAATACAGCAAAAGATTTGAGTGCACAACGTTTGGTTTAGGTTTGACAGCCATAATCACCTTTTTATTGCTTTAAATGCGTTTTTAGCGCATGATTGTACATTTGAGCTGAATGTGTCAAAATCTTAAAAATTAACAGGTGCCCAAGCAATTTCATGCTAGAATCATCATCCGGATGCCAAAATAAACTAAATACAGCAAAAGATTTGAGTGCACAACGTTTGGTTTAGATTTGACAGCCATAATCAGCAATTGTGTACATTTGAGCTGAATGTGTCAAAATCTTAAAAATTAACAGGTGCCCAAGCAATTTCATGCTAGAATCATCATCCGGATGCCAAAATAAACTAAATACAGCAAAAGATTTGAGTGCACAACGTTTGGTTTAGGTTTGACAGCCATAATCAGCAATTGTGTACATTTGAACTGAATGTGTCAAAATCTTAAAAATTAACAGGTGCCCAAGCAATTTCATGCTAGAATCATCATCCGGATGCCAAAATAAACTAAATACAGCAAAAGATTTGAGTGCACAACGTTTGGTTTAGGTTTGACAGCCATAATCACCTTTTTATTGCTTTAAATGCGTTTTTAGCTTATGATTGTACATTTGAGCTGAATGTGTCAAAATCTTAAAAATTAACAGGTGCCCAAGCAATTTCATGCTAGAATCATCATCCGGATGCCAAAATAAACTAAATACAGCAAAAGATTTGAGTGCACAACGTTTGGTTTAGATTTGACAGCCATAATCAGCAATTGTGTACATTTGAGCTGAATGTGTCAAAATCTTAAAAATTAACAGGTGCCCAAGCAATTTCATGCTAGAATCATCATCCGGATGCCAAAATAAACTAAATACAGCAAAAGATTTGAGTGCACAACGTTTGGTTTAGGTTTGACAGCCATAATCACCTTTTTATTGCTTTAAATGCGTTTTTAGCGCATGATTGTACATTTGAGCTGAATGTGTCAAAATCTTAAAAATTAACAGGTGCCCAAGCAATTTCATGCTAGAATCATCATCCGGATGCCAAAATAAACTAAATACAGCAAAAGATTTGAGTGCACAACGTTTGGTTTAGGTTTGACAGCCATAATCAGCAATTGTGTACATTTGAGCTGAATGTGTCAAAATCTTAAAAATTAACAGGTGCCCAAGCAATTTCATGCTAGAATCATCATCCGGATGCCAAAATAAACTAAATACAGCAAAAGATTTGAGTGCACAACGTTTGGTTTAGGTTTGACAGCCATAATCACCTTTTTATTGCTTTAAATGCGTTTTTAGCGCATGATTGTACATTTGAGCTGAATGTGTCAAAATCTTACAAATTAACAGGTGCCCAAACAATTTCATGCTAGAATCATCATCCGGATGCCAAAATAAACTAAATACAGCAAAAGATTTGAGTGCACAACGTTTGGTTTAGATTTGACAGCCATAATCAGCAATTGTGTACATTTGAGCTGAATGTGTCAAAATCTTAAAAATTAACAGGTGCCCAAGCAATTTCATGCTAGAATCATCATCCGGATGCCAAAATAAACTAAATACAGCAAAAGATTTGAGTGCACAACGTTTGGTTTAGGTTTGACAGCCATAATCACCTTTTTATTGCTTTAAATGCGTTTTTAGCGCATGATTGTACATTTGAGCTGAATGTGTCAAAATCTTACAAATTAACAGGTGCCCAAGCAATTTCATGCTAGAATCATCATCCGGATGCCAAAATAAACTAAATACAGCAAAAGATTTGAGTGCACAACGTTTGGTTTAGGTTTGACAGCCATAATCAGCAATTGTGTACATTTGAGCTGAATGTGTCAAAATCTTAAAAATTAACAAGTGCCCAAGCAATTTCATGCTAGAATCATCATCCGGATGCCAAAATAAACTAAATACAGCAAAAGATTTGAGTGCACAACGTTTGGTTTAGGTTTGACAGCCATAATCAGCAATTGTGTACATTTGA
Source organism: Festucalex cinctus (assembly GCF_051991245.1). NCBI lineage: Eukaryota > Metazoa > Chordata > Actinopteri > Syngnathiformes > Syngnathidae > Festucalex > Festucalex cinctus. The sequence continues at coordinate 108,561 of NW_027520312.1, forward strand.
GCTGAATGTGTCAAAATCTTAAAAATTAACAGGTGCCCAAGCAATTTCATGCTAGAATCATCATCCGGATGCCAAAATAAACTAAATACAGCAAAAGATTTGAGTGCACAACGTTTGGTTTAGGTTTGACAGCCATAATCACCTTTTTATTGCTTTAAATGCGTTTTTTGCGCATGATTGTACATTTGAGCTGAATGTGTCAAAATCTTAAAAATTAACAGGTGCCCAAACAATTTCATGCTAGAATCATCATCCGGATGCCAAAATAAACTAAATACAGCAAAAGATTTGAGTGCACAACGTTTGGTTTAGGTTTGACAGCCATAATCAGCAATTGTGTACATTTGAGCTGAATGTGTCAAAATCTTAAAAATTAACAAGTGCCCAAGCAATTTCATGCTAGAATCATCATCCGGATGCCAAAATAAACTAAATACAGCAAAAGATTTGAGTGCACAACGTTTGGTTTAGGTTTGACAGCCATAATCACCTTTTTATTGCTTTAAATGCGTTTTTAGCGCATGATTGTACATTTGAGCTGAATGTGTCAAAATCTTAAAAATTAACAGGTGCCCAAGCAATTTCATGCTAGAATCATCATCCGGATGCCAAAATAAACTAAATACAGCAAAAGATTTGAGTGCACAACGTTTGGTTTAGGTTTGACAGCCATAATCACCTTTTTATTGCTTTAAATGCGTTTTTAGCGCATGATTGTACATTTGAGCTGAATGTGTCAAAATCTTAAAAATTAACAGGTGCCCAAGTAATTTCATGCTAGAATCATCAACCGGATGCCAAAATAAACTAAATACAGCAAAAGATTTGAGTGCACAACGTTTGGTTTAGATTTGACAGCCATAATCAGCAATTGTGTACATTTGAGCTGAATGTGTCAAAATCTTAAAAATTAACAGGTGCCCAAGCAATTTCATGCTAGAATCATCATCCGGATGCCAAAATAAACTAAATACAGCAAAAGATTTGAGTGCACAACGTTTGGTTTAGGTTTGACAGCCATAATCAGCAATTGTGTACATTTGAGCTGAATGTGTCAAAATCTTAAAAATTAACAGGTGCCCAAGCAATTTCATGCTAGAATCATCATCCGGATGCCAAAATAAACTAAATACAGCAAAAGATTTGAGTGCACAACGTTTGGTTTAGGTTTGACAGCCATAATCAGCAATTGTGTACATTTGAGCTGAATGTGTCAAAATCTTAAAAATTAACAGGTGCCCAAGCAATTTCATGCTAGAATCATCATCCGGATGCCAAAATAAACTAAATACAGCAAAAGATTTGAGTGCACAACGTTTGGTTTAGGTTTGACAGCCATAATCACCTTTTTATTGCTTTAAATGCGTTTTTAGCGCATGATTGTACATTTGAGCTGAATGTGTCAAAATCTTACAAATTAACAGGTGCCCAAACAATTTCATGCTAGAATCATCATCCGGATGCCAAAATAAACTAAATACAGCAAAAGATTTGAGTGCACAACGTTTGGTTTAGATTTGACAGCCATAATCAGCAATTGTGTACATTTGAGCTGAATGTGTCAAAATCTTAAAAATTAACAGGTGCCCAAGCAATTTCATGCTAGAATCATCATCCGGATGCCAAAATAAACTAAATACAGCAAAAGATTTGAGTGCACAACGTTTGGTTTAGGTTTGACAGCCATAATCACCTTTTTATTGCTTTAAATGCGTTTTTAGCGCATGATTGTACATTTGAGCTGAATGTGTCAAAATCTTAAAAATTAACAGGTGCCCAAGTAATTTCATGCTAGAATCATCAACCGGATGCCAAAATAAACTAAATACAGCAAAAGATTTGAGTGCACAACGTTTGGTTTAGATTTGACAGCCATAATCAGCAATTGTGTACATTTGAGCTGAATGTGTCAAAATCTTAAAAATTAACAGGTGCCCAAGCAATTTCATGCTAGAATCATCATCCGGATGCCAAAATAAACTAAATACAGCAAAAGATTTGAGTGCACAACGTTTGGTTTAGGTTTGACAGCCATAATCACCTTTGTATTGCTTTAAATGCGTTTTTAGCGCATGATTGTACATTTGAGCTGAATGTGTCAAAATCTTACAAATTAACAGGTGCCCAAACAATTTCATGCTAGAATCATCATCCGGATGCCAAAATAAACTAAATACAGCAAAAGATTTGAGTGCACAACGTTTGGTTTAGATTTGACAGCCATAATCAGCAATTGTGTACATTTGAGCTGAATGTGTCAAAATCTTAAAAATTAACAGGTGCCCAAGCAATTTCATGCTAGAATCATCATCCGGATGCCAAAATAAACTAAATACAGCAAAAGATTTGAGTGCACAACGTTTGGTTTAGGTTTGACAGCCATAATCACCTTTTTATTGCTTTAAATGCGTTTTTAGCGCATGATTGTACATTTGAGCTGAATGTGTCAAAATCTTACAAATTAACAGGTGCCCAAGCAATTTCATGCTAGAATCATCATCCGGATGCCAAAATAAACTAAATACAGCAAAAGATTTGAGTGCACAACGTTTGGTTTAGGTTTGACAGCCATAATCAGCAATTGTGTACATTTGAGCTGAATGTGTCAAAATCTTAAAAATTAACAAGTGCCCAAGCAATTTCATGCTAGAATCATCATCCGGATGCCAAAATAAACTAAATACAGCAAAAGATTTGAGTGCACAACGTTTGGTTTAGGTTTGACAGCCATAATCACCTTTTTATTGCTTTAAATGCGTTTTTAGCGCATGATTGTACATTTGAGCTGAATGTGTCAAAATCTTAAAAATTAACAGGTGCCCAAGCAATTTCATGCTAGAATCATCATCCGGATGCCAAAATAAACTAAATACAGCAAAAGATTTGAGTGCACAACGTTTGGTTTAGGTTTGACAGCCATAATCACCTTTTTATTGCTTTAAATGCGTTTTTAGCGCATGATTGTACATTTGAGCTGAATGTGTCAAAATCTTAAAAATTAACAGGTGCCCAAGCAATTTCATGCTAGAATCATCATCCGGATGCCAAAATAAACTAAATACAGCAAAAGATTTGAGTGCACAACGTTTGGTTTAGGTTTGACAGCCATAATCAGCAATTGTGTACATTTGAGCTGAATGTGTCAAAATCTTAAAAATTAACAGGTGCCCAAGCAATTTCATGCTAGAATCATCATCCGGATGCCAAAATAAACTAAATACAGCAAAAGATTTGAGTGCACAACGTTTGGTTTAGGTTTGACAGCCATAATCACCTTTTTATTGCTTTAAATGCGTTTTTAGCGCATGATTGTACATTTGAGCTGAATGTGTCAAAATCTTACAAATTAACAGGTGCCCAAACAATTTCATGCGAGAATCATCATCCGGATGCCAAAATAAACTAAATACAGCAAAAGATTTGAGTGCACAACGTTTGGTTTAGATTTGACAGCCATAATCAGCAATTGTGTACATTTGAGCTGAATGTGTCAAAATCTTAAAAATTAACAGGTGCCCAAGCAATTTCATGCTAGAATCATCATCCGGATGCCAAAATAAACTAAATACAGCAAAAGATTTGAGTGCACAACGTTTGGTTTAGATTTGACAGCCATAATCAGCAATTGTGTACATTTGAGCTGAATGTGTCAAAATCTTAAAAATTAACAGGTGCCCAAGCAATTTCATGCTAGAATCATCATCCGGATGCCAAAATAAACTAAATACAGCAAAAGATTTGAGCGCACAACGTTTGGTTTAGATTTGACAGCCATAATCAGCAATTGTGTACATTTGAGCTGAATGTGTCAAAATCTTAAAAATTAACAGGTGCCCAAGCAATTTCATGCTAGAATCATCATCCGGATGCCAAAATAAACTAAATACAGCAAAAGATTTGAGTGCACAACGTTTGGTTTAGGTTTGACAGCCATAATCACCTTTTTATTGCTTTAAATGCGTTTTTAGCGCATGATTGTACATTTGAGCTGAATGTGTCAAAATCTTAAAAATTAACAGGTGCCCAAGTAATTTCATGCTAGAATCATCAACCGGATGCCAAAATAAACTAAATACAGCAAAAGATTTGAGTGCACAACGTTTGGTTTAGATTTGACAGCCATAATCAGCAATTGTGTACATTTGAGCTGAATGTGTCAAAATCTTAAAAATTAACAGGTGCCCAAGCAATTTCATGCTAGAATCATCATCCGGATGCCAAAATAAACTAAATACAGCAAAAGATTTGAGTGCACAACGTTTGGTTTAGGTTTGACAGCCATAATCACCTTTTTATTGCTTTAAATGCGTTTTTAGCGCATGATTGTACATTTGAGCTGAATGTGTCAAAATCTTACAAATTAACAGGTGCCCAAGTAATTTCATGCTAGAATCATCAACCGGATGCCAAAATAAACTAAATACAGCAAAAGATTTGAGTGCACAACGTTTGGTTTAGATTTGACAGCCATAATCAGCAATTGTGTACATTTGAGCTGAATGTGTCAAAATCTTAAAAATTAACAGGTGCCCAAGCAATTTCATGCTAGAATCATCATCCGGATGCCAAAATAAACTAAATACAGCAAAAGATTTGAGTGCACAACGTTTGGTTTAGGTTTGACAGCCATAATCACCTTTGTATTGCTTTAAATGCGTTTTTAGCGCATGATTGTACATTTGAGCTGAATGTGTCAAAATCTTACAAATTAACAGGTGCCCAAACAATTTCATGCTAGAATCATCATCCGGATGCCAAAATAAACTAAATACAGCAAAAGATTTGAGTGCACAACGTTTGGTTTAGATTTGACAGCCATAATCAGCAATTGTGTACATTTGAGCTGAATGTGTCAAAATCTTAAAAATTAACAGGTGCCCAAGCAATTTCATGCTAGAATCATCATCCGGATGCCAAAATAAACTAAATACAGCAAAAGATTTGAGTGCACAACGTTTGGTTTAGGTTTGACAGCCATAATCACCTTTTTATTGCTTTAAATGCGTTTTTAGCGCATGATTGTACATTTGAGCTGAATGTGTCAAAATCTTACAAATTAACAGGTGCCCAAGCAATTTCATGCTAGAATCATCATCCGGATGCCAAAATAAACTAAATACAGCAAAAGATTTGAGTGCACAACGTTTGGTTTAGGTTTGACAGCCATAATCAGCAATTGTGTACATTTGAGCTGAATGTGTCAAAATCTTAAAAATTAACAAGTGCCCAAGCAATTTCATGCTAGAATCATCATCCGGATGCCAAAATAAACTAAATACAGCAAAAGATTTGAGTGCACAACGTTTGGTTTAGGTTTGACAGCCATAATCACCTTTTTATTGCTTTAAATGCGTTTTTAGCGCATGATTGTACATTTGAGCTGAATGTGTCAAAATCTTAAAAATTAACAGGTGCCCAAGCAATTTCATGCTAGAATCATCATCCGGATGCCAAAATAAACTAAATACAGCAAAAGATTTGAGTGCACAACGTTTGGTTTAGGTTTGACAGCCATAATCACCTTTTTATTGCTTTAAATGCGTTTTTAGCGCATGATTGTACATTTGAGCTGAATGTGTCAAAATCTTAAAAATTAACAGGTGCCCAAGCAATTTCATGCTAGAATCATCATCCGGATGCCAAAATAAACTAAATACAGCAAAAGATTTGAGTGCACAACGTTTGGTTTAGGTTTGACAGCCATAATCAGCAATTGTGTACATTTGAGCTGAATGTGTCAAAATCTTAAAAATTAACAGGTGCCCAAGCAATTTCATGCTAGAATCATCATCCGGATGCCAAAATAAACTAAATACAGCAAAAGATTTGAGTGCACAACGTTTGGTTTAGGTTTGACAGCCATAATCACCTTTTTATTGCTTTAAATGCGTTTTTAGCGCATGATTGTACATTTGAGCTGAATGTGTCAAAATCTTACAAATTAACAGGTGCCCAAACAATTTCATGCGAGAATCATCATCCGGATGCCAAAATAAACTAAATACAGCAAAAGATTTGAGTGCACAACGTTTGGTTTAGATTTGACAGCCATAATCAGCAATTGTGTACATTTGAGCTGAATGTGTCAAAATCTTAAAAATTAACAGGTGCCCAAGCAATTTCATGCTAGAATCATCATCCGGATGCCAAAATAAACTAAATACAGCAAAAGATTTGAGTGCACAACGTTTGGTTTAGATTTGACAGCCATAATCAGCAATTGTGTACATTTGAGCTGAATGTGTCAAAATCTTAAAAATTAACAGGTGCCCAAGCAATTTCATGCTAGAATCATCATCCGGATGCCAAAATAAACTAAATACAGCAAAAGATTTGAGCGCACAACGTTTGGTTTAGATTTGACAGCCATAATCAGCAATTGTGTACATTTGAGCTGAATGTGTCAAAATCTTAAAAATTAACAGGTGCCCAAGCAATTTCATGCTAGAATCATCATCCGGATGCCAAAATAAACTAAATACAGCAAAAGATTTGAGTGCACAACGTTTGGTTTAGGTTTGACAGCCATAATCACCTTTTTATTGCTTTAAATGCGTTTTTAGCGCATGATTGTACATTTGAGCTGAATGTGTCAAAATCTTAAAAATTAACAGGTGCCCAAGTAATTTCATGCTAGAATCATCAACCGGATGCCAAAATAAACTAAATACAGCAAAAGATTTGAGTGCACAACGTTTGGTTTAGATTTGACAGCCATAATCAGCAATTGTGTACATTTGAGCTGAATGTGTCAAAATCTTAAAAATTAACAGGTGCCCAAGCAATTTCATGCTAGAATCATCATCCGGATGCCAAAATAAACTAAATACAGCAAAAGATTTGAGTGCACAACGTTTGGTTTAGGTTTGACAGCCATAATCACCTTTTTATTGCTTTAAATGCGTTTTTAGCGCATGATTGTACATTTGAGCTGAATGTGTCAAAATCTTACAAATTAACAGGTGCCCAAGTAATTTCATGCTAGAATCATCAACCGGATGCCAAAATAAACTAAATACAGCAAAAGATTTGAGTGCACAACGTTTGGTTTAGATTTGACAGCCATAATCAGCAATTGTGTACATTTGAGCTGAATGTGTCAAAATCTTAAAAATTAACAGGTGCCCAAGCAATTTCATGCTAGAATCATCATCCGGATGCCAAAATAAACTAAATACAGCAAAAGATTTGAGTGCACAACGTTTGGTTTAGGTTTGACAGCCATAATCACCTTTGTATTGCTTTAAATGCGTTTTTAGCGCATGATTGTACATTTGAGCTGAATGTGTCAAAATCTTACAAATTAACAGGTGCCCAAACAATTTCATGCTAGAATCATCATCCGGATGCCAAAATAAACTAAATACAGCAAAAGATTTGAGTGCACAACGTTTGGTTTAGATTTGACAGCCATAATCAGCAATTGTGTACATTTGAGCTGAATGTGTCAAAATCTTAAAAATTAACAGGTGCCCAAGCAATTTCATGCTAGAATCATCATCCGGATGCCAAAATAAACTAAATACAGCAAAAGATTTGAGTGCACAACGTTTGGTTTAGGTTTGACAGCCATAATCACCTTTTTATTGCTTTAAATGCGTTTTTAGCGCATGATTGTACATTTGAGCTGAATGTGTCAAAATCTTACAAATTAACAGGTGCCCAAGCAATTTCATGCTAGAATCATCATCCGGATGCCAAAATAAACTAAATACAGCAAAAGATTTGAGTGCACAACGTTTGGTTTAGGTTTGACAGCCATAATCAGCAATTGTGTACATTTGAGCTGAATGTGTCAAAATCTTAAAAATTAACAAGTGCCCAAGCAATTTCATGCTAGAATCATCATCCGGATGCCAAAATAAACTAAATACAGCAAAAGATTTGAGTGCACAACGTTTGGTTTAGGTTTGACAGCCATAATCACCTTTTTATTGCTTTAAATGCGTTTTTAGCGCATGATTGTACATTTGAGCTGAATGTGTCAAAATCTTAAAAATTAACAGGTGCCCAAGCAATTTCATGCTAGAATCATCATCCGGATGCCAAAATAAACTAAATACAGCAAAAGATTTGAGTGCACAACGTTTGGTTTAGGTTTGACAGCCATAATCACCTTTTTATTGCTTTAAATGCGTTTTTAGCGCATGATTGTACATTTGAGCTGAATGTGTCAAAATCTTAAAAATTAACAGGTGCCCAAGCAATTTCATGCTAGAATCATCATCCGGATGCCAAAATAAACTAAATACAGCAAAAGATTTGAGTGCACAACGTTTGGTTTAGGTTTGACAGCCATAATCAGCAATTGTGTACATTTGAGCTGAATGTGTCAAAATCTTAAAAATTAACAGGTGCCCAAGCAATTTCATGCTAGAATCATCATCCGGATGCCAAAATAAACTAAATACAGCAAAAGATTTGAGTGCACAACGTTTGGTTTAGGTTTGACAGCCATAATCACCTTTTTATTGCTTTAAATGCGTTTTTAGCGCATGATTGTACATTTGAGCTGAATGTGTCAAAATCTTACAAATTAACAGGTGCCCAAACAATTTCATGCTAGAATCATCATCCGGATGCCAAAATAAACTAAATACAGCAAAAGATTTGAGTGCACAACGTTTGGTTTAGATTTGACAGCCATAATCAGCAATTGTGTACATTTGAGCTGAATGTGTCAAAATCTTAAAAATTAACAGGTGCCCAAGCAATTTCATGCTAGAATCATCATCCGGATGCCAAAATAAACTAAATACAGCAAAAGATTTGAGTGCACAACGTTTGGTTTAGGTTTGACAGCCATAATCACCTTTTTATTGCTTTAAATGCGTTTTTAGCGCATGATTGTACATTTGAGCTGAATGTGTCAAAATCTTAAAAATTAACAGGTGCCCAAGTAATTTCATGCTAGAATCATCAACCGGATGCCAAAATAAACTAAATACAGCAAAAGATTTGAGTGCACAACGTTTGGTTTAGATTTGACAGCCATAATCAGCAATTGTGTACATTTGAGCTGAATGTGTCAAAATCTTAAAAATTAACAGGTGCCCAAGCAATTTCATGCTAGAATCATCATCCGGATGCCAAAATAAACTAAATACAGCAAAAGATTTGAGTGCACAACGTTTGGTTTAGGTTTGACAGCCATAATCACCTTTGTATTGCTTTAAATGCGTTTTTAGCGCATGATTGTACATTTGAGCTGAATGTGTCAAAATCTTACAAATTAACAGGTGCCCAAACAATTTCATGCTAGAATCATCATCCGGATGCCAAAATAAACTAAATACAGCAAAAGATTTGAGTGCACAACGTTTGGTTTAGATTTGACAGCCATAATCAGCAATTGTGTACATTTGAGCTGAATGTGTCAAAATCTTAAAAATTAACAGGTGCCCAAGCAATTTCATGCTAGAATCATCATCCGGATGCCAAAATAAACTAAATACAGCAAAAGATTTGAGTGCACAACGTTTGGTTTAGGTTTGACAGCCATAATCACCTTTTTATTGCTTTAAATGCGTTTTTAGCGCATGATTGTACATTTGAGCTGAATGTGTCAAAATCTTACAAATTAACAGGTGCCCAAGCAATTTCATGCTAGAATCATCATCCGGATGCCAAAATAAACTAAATACAGCAAAAGATTTGAGTGCACAACGTTTGGTTTAGGTTTGACAGCCATAATCAGCAATTGTGTACATTTGAGCTGAATGTGTCAAAATCTTAAAAATTAACAAGTGCCCAAGCAATTTCATGCTAGAATCATCATCCGGATGCCAAAATAAACTAAATACAGCAAAAGATTTGAGTGCACAACGTTTGGTTTAGGTTTGACAGCCATAATCACCTTTTTATTGCTTTAAATGCGTTTTTAGCGCATGATTGTACATTTGAGCTGAATGTGTCAAAATCTTAAAAATTAACAGGTGCCCAAGCAATTTCATGCTAGAATCATCATCCGGATGCCAAAATAAACTAAATACAGCAAAAGATTTGAGTGCACAACGTTTGGTTTAGGTTTGACAGCCATAATCACCTTTTTATTGCTTTAAATGCGTTTTTAGCGCATGATTGTACATTTGAGCTGAATGTGTCAAAATCTTAAAAATTAACAGGTGCCCAAGCAATTTCATGCTAGAATCATCATCCGGATGCCAAAATAAACTAAATACAGCAAAAGATTTGAGTGCACAACGTTTGGTTTAGGTTTGACAGCCATAATCAGCAATTGTGTACATTTGAGCTGAATGTGTCAAAATCTTAAAAATTAACAGGTGCCCAAGCAATTTCATGCTAGAATCATCATCCGGATGCCAAAATAAACTAAATACAGCAAAAGATTTGAGTGCACAACGTTTGGTTTAGGTTTGACAGCCATAATCACCTTTTTATTGCTTTAAATGCGTTTTTAGCGCATGATTGTACATTTGAGCTGAATGTGTCAAAATCTTACAAATTAACAGGTGCCCAAACAATTTCATGCTAGAATCATCATCCGGATGCCAAAATAAACTAAATACAGCAAAAGATTTGAGTGCACAACGTTTGGTTTAGATTTGACAGCCATAATCAGCAATTGTGTACATTTGAGCTGAATGTGTCAAAATCTTAAAAATTAACAGGTGCCCAAGCAATTTCATGCTAGAATCATCATCCGGATGCCAAAATAAACTAAATACAGCAAAAGATTTGAGTGCACAACGTTTGGTTTAGGTTTGACAGCCATAATCACCTTTTTATTGCTTTAAATGCGTTTTTAGCGCATGATTGTACATTTGAGCTGAATGTGTCAAAATCTTACAAATTAACAGGTGCCCAAGCAATTTCATGCTAGAATCATCATCCGGATGCCAAAATAAACTAAATACAGCAAAAGATTTGAGTGCACAACGTTTGGTTTAGGTTTGACAGCCATAATCAGCAATTGTGTACATTTGAGCTGAATGTGTCAAAATCTTAAAAATTAACAAGTGCCCAAGCAATTTCATTGCTAGAATCATCATCCGGATGCCAAAATAAACTAAATACAGCAAAAGATTTGAGTGCACGTTTGGTTTAGGTTTGACAGCCATAATCACCTTTTTATTGCTTTAAATGCGTTTTTAGCGCATGATTGTACATTTGAGCTGAATGTGTCAAAATCTTAAAAATTAACAGGTGCCCAAGCAATTTCATGCTAGAATCATCATCCGGATGCCAAAATAAACTAAATACAGCAAAAGATTTGAGTGCACAACGTTTGGTTTAGGTTTGACAGCCATAATCACCTTTTTATTGCTTTAAATGCGTTTTTAGCGCATGATTGTACATTTGAGCTGAATGTGTCAAAATCTTAAAAATTAACAGGTGCCCAAGTAATTTCATGCTAGAATCATCAACCGGATGCCAAAATAAACTAAATACAGCAAAAGATTTGAGTGCACAACGTTTGGTTTAGATTTGACAGCCATAATCAGCAATTGTGTACATTTGAGCTGAATGTGTCAAAATCTTAAAAATTAACAGGTGCCCAAGCAATTTCATGCTAGAATCATCATCCGGATGCCAAAATAAACTAAATACAGCAAAAGATTTGAGTGCACAACGTTTGGTTTAGGTTTGACAGCCATAATCAGCAATTGTGTACATTTGAGCTGAATGTGTCAAAATCTTAAAAATTAACAGGTGCCCAAGCAATTTCATGCTAGAATCATCATCCGGATGCCAAAATAAACTAAATACAGCAAAAGATTTGAGTGCACAACGTTTGGTTTAGGTTTGACAGCCATAATCACCTTTTTATTGCTTTAAATGCGTTTTTAGCGCATGATTGTACATTTGAGCTGAATGTGTCAAAATCTTAAAAATTAACAGGTGCCCAAACAATTTCATGCTAGAATCATCATCCGGATGCCAAAATAAACTAAATACAGCAAAAGATTTGAGTGCACAACGTTTGGTTTAGATTTGACAGCCATAATCAGCAATTGTGTACATTTGAGCTGAATGTGTCAAAATCTTAAAAATTAACAGGTGCCCAAGCAATTTCATGCTAGAATCATCATCCGGATGCCAAAATAAACTAAATACAGCAAAAGATTTGAGTGCACAACGTTTGGTTTAGGTTTGACAGCCATAATCACCTTTTTATTGCTTTAAATGCGTTTTTAGCGCATGATTGTACATTTGAGCTGAATGTGTCAAAATCTTACAAATTAACAGGTGCCCAAGCAATTTCATGCTAGAATCATCATCCGGATGCCAAAATAAACTAAATACAGCAAAAGATTTGAGTGCACAACGTTTGGTTTAGGTTTGACAGCCATAATCAGCAATTGTGTACATTTGAGCTGAATGTGTCAAAATCTTAAAAATTAACAAGTGCCCAAGCAATTTCATGCTAGAATCATCATCCGGATGCCAAAATAAACTAAATACAGCAAAAGATTTGAGTGCACAACGTTTGGTTTAGGTTTGACAGCCATAATCACCTTTTTATTGCTTTAAATGCGTTTTTAGCGCATGATTGTACATTTGAGCTGAATGTGTCAAAATCTTAAAAATTAACAGGTGCCCAAGCAATTTCATGCTAGAATCATCATCCGGATGCCAAAATAAACTAAATACAGCAAAATATTTGAGTGCACAACGTTTGGTTTAGATTTGAAAGCCATAATCAGCAATTGTGTACATTTGAGCTGAATGTGTCAAAATCTTAAAAATTAACAGGTGCCCAAGCAATTTCATGCTAGAATCATCATCCGGATGCCAAAATAAACTAAATACAGCAAAAGATTTGAGTGCACAACGTTAGGTTTAGGTTTGACAGCCATAATCAGCAATTGTGTACATTTGAGCTGAATGTGTCAAAATCTTAAAAATTAACAGGTGCCCAAGCAATTTCATGCTAGAATCATCATCCGGATGCCAAAATAAACTAAATACAGCAAAAGATTTGAGTGCACAACGTTTGGTTTAGGTTTGACAGCCATAATCACCTTTTTATTGCTTTAAATGCGTTTTTAGCGCATGATTGTACATTTGAGCTGAATGTGTCAAAATCTTAAAAATTAACAGGTGCCCAAACAATTTCATGCTAGAATCATCATCCGGATGCCAAAATAAACTAAATACAGCAAAAGATTTGAGTGCACAACGTTTGGTTTAGATTTGACAGCCATAATCAGCAATTGTGTACATTTGAGCTGAATGTGTCAAAATCTTAAAAATTAACAGGTGCCCAAGCAATTTCATGCTAGAATCATCATCCGGATGCCAAAATAAACTAAATACAGCAAAAGATTTGAGTGCACAACGTTTGGTTTAGGTTTGACAGCCATAATCACCTTTTTATTGCTTTAAATGCGTTTTTAGCGCATGATTGTACATTTGAGCTGAATGTGTCAAAAACTTAAAAATTAACAGGTGCCCAAGCAATTTCATGCTAGAATCATCATCCGGATGCCAAAATAAACTAAATACAGCAAAAGATTTGAGTGCACAACGTTTGGTTTAGATTTGACACCCATAATCAGCAATTGTGTACATTTGAGCTGAATGTGTCAAAATCTTAAAAATTAACAGGTGCCCAAGCAATTTCATGCTAGAATCATCATCCGGATGCCAAAATAAACTAAATACAGCAAAAGATTTGAGTGCACAACGTTTGGTTTAGGTTTGACAGCCATAATCAGCAATTGTGTACATTTGAGCTGAATGTGTCAAAATCTTAAAAATTAACAGGTGCCCAAGCAATTTCATGCTAGAATCATCATCCGGATGCCAAAATAAACTAAATACAGCAAAAGATTTGAGTGCACAACGTTTGGTTTAGGTTTGACAGCCATAATCACCTTTTTATTGCTTTAAATGCGTTTTTAGCGCATGATTGTACATTTGAGCTGAATGTGTCAAAATCTTAAAAATTAACAGGTGCCCAAGCAATTTCATGCTAGAATCATCATCCGGATGCCAAAATAAACTAAATACAGCAAAAGATTTGAGTGCACAACGTTTGGTTTAGATTTGACAGCCATAATCAGCAATTGTGTACATTTGAGCTGAATGTGTCAAAATCTTAAAAATTAACAGGTGCCCAAGCAATTTCATGCTAGAATCATCATCCGGATGCCAAAATAAACTAAATACAGCAAAAGATTTGAGTGCACAACGTTTGGTTTAGGTTTGACAGCCATAATCAGCAATTGTGTACATTTGAACTGAATGTGTCAAAATCTTAAAAATTAACAGGTGCCCAAGCAATTTCATGCTAGAATCATCATCCGGATGCCAAAATAAACTAAATACAGCAAAAGATTTGAGTGCACAACGTTTGGTTTAGGTTTGACAGCCATAATCACCTTTTTATTGCTTTAAATGCGTTTTTAGCTTATGATTGTACATTTGAGCTGAATGTGTCAAAATCTTAAAAATTAACAGGTGCCCAAGCAATTTCATGCTAGAATCATCATCCGGATGCCAAAATAAACTAAATACAGCAAAAGATTTGAGTGCACAACGTTTGGTTTAGATTTGACAGCCATAATCAGCAATTGTGTACATTTGAGCTGAATGTGTCAAAATCTTAAAAATTAACAGGTGCCCAAGCAATTTCATGCTAGAATCATCATCCGGATGCCAAAATAAACTAAATACAGCAAAAGATTTGAGTGCACAACGTTTGGTTTAGGTTTGACAGCCATAATCACCTTTTTATTGCTTTAAATGCGTTTTTAGCGCATGATTGTACATTTGAGCTGAATGTGTCAAAATCTTAAAAATTAACAGGTGCCCAAGCAATTTCATGCTAGAATCATCATCCGGATGCCAAAATAAACTAAATACAGCAAAAGATTTGAGTGCACAACGTTTGGTTTAGGTTTGACAGCCATAATCAGCAATTGTGTACATTTGAGCTGAATGTGTCAAAATCTTAAAAATTAACAGGTGCCCAAGCAATTTCATGCTAGAATCATCATCCGGATGCCAAAATAAACTAAATACAGCAAAAGATTTGAGTGCACAACGTTTGGTTTAGGTTTGACAGCCATAATCACCTTTTTATTGCTTTAAATGCGTTTTTAGCGCATGATTGTACATTTGAGCTGAATGTGTCAAAATCTTACAAATTAACAGGTGCCCAAACAATTTCATGCTAGAATCATCATCCGGATGCCAAAATAAACTAAATACAGCAAAAGATTTGAGTGCACAACGTTTGGTTTAGATTTGACAGCCATAATCAGCAATTGTGTACATTTGAGCTGAATGTGTCAAAATCTTAAAAATTAACAGGTGCCCAAGCAATTTCATGCTAGAATCATCATCCGGATGCCAAAATAAACTAAATACAGCAAAAGATTTGAGTGCACAACGTTTGGTTTAGGTTTGACAGCCATAATCACCTTTTTATTGCTTTAAATGCGTTTTTAGCGCATGATTGTACATTTGAGCTGAATGTGTCAAAATCTTACAAATTAACAGGTGCCCAAGCAATTTCATGCTAGAATCATCATCCGGATGCCAAAATAAACTAAATACAGCAAAAGATTTGAGTGCACAACGTTTGGTTTAGGTTTGACAGCCATAATCAGCAATTGTGTACATTTGAGCTGAATGTGTCAAAATCTTAAAAATTAACAAGTGCCCAAGCAATTTCATGCTAGAATCATCATCCGGATGCCAAAATAAACTAAATACAGCAAAAGATTTGAGTGCACAACGTTTGGTTTAGGTTTGACAGCCATAATCAGCAATTGTGTACATTTGAGCTGAATGTGTCAAAATCTTAAAAATTAACAGGTGCCCAAGCAATTTCATGCTAGAATCATCATCCGGATGCCAAAATAAACTAAATACAGCAAAAGATTTGAGTGCACAACGTTTGGTTTAGGTTTGACAGCCATAATCACCTTTTTATTGCTTTAAATGCGTTTTTTGCGCATGATTGTACATTTGAGCTGAATGTGTCAAAATCTTAAAAATTAACAGGTGCCCAAACAATTTCATGCTAGAATCATCATCCGGATGCCAAAATAAACTAAATACAGCAAAAGATTTGAGTGCACAACGTTTGGTTTAGGTTTGACAGCCATAATCAGCAATTGTGTACATTTGAGCTGAATGTGTCAAAATCTTAAAAATTAACAAGTGCCCAAGCAATTTCATGCTAGAATCATCATCCGGATGCCAAAATAAACTAAATACAGCAAAAGATTTGAGTGCACAACGTTTGGTTTAGGTTTGACAGCCATAATCACCTTTTTATTGCTTTAAATGCGTTTTTAGCGCATGATTGTACATTTGAGCTGAATGTGTCAAAATCTTAAAAATTAACAGGTGCCCAAGCAATTTCATGCTAGAATCATCATCCGGATGCCAAAATAAACTAAATACAGCAAAAGATTTGAGTGCACAACGTTTGGTTTAGGTTTGACAGCCATAATCACCTTTTTATTGCTTTAAATGCGTTTTTAGCGCATGATTGTACATTTGAGCTGAATGTGTCAAAATCTTAAAAATTAACAGGTGCCCAAGTAATTTCATGCTAGAATCATCAACCGGATGCCAAAATAAACTAAATACAGCAAAAGATTTGAGTGCACAACG
Organism: Festucalex cinctus; assembly: GCF_051991245.1. NCBI lineage: Eukaryota > Metazoa > Chordata > Actinopteri > Syngnathiformes > Syngnathidae > Festucalex > Festucalex cinctus. The sequence goes on from NW_027520312.1 coordinate 125,157, forward strand.
TTTGGTTTAGATTTGACAGCCATAATCAGCAATTGTGTACATTTGAGCTGAATGTGTCAAAATCTTAAAAATTAACAGGTGCCCAAGCAATTTCATGCTAGAATCATCATCCGGATGCCAAAATAAACTAAATACAGCAAAAGATTTGAGTGCACAACGTTTGGTTTAGGTTTGACAGCCATAATCAGCAATTGTGTACATTTGAGCTGAATGTGTCAAAATCTTAAAAATTAACAGGTGCCCAAGCAATTTCATGCTAGAATCATCATCCGGATGCCAAAATAAACTAAATACAGCAAAAGATTTGAGTGCACAACGTTTGGTTTAGGTTTGACAGCCATAATCAGCAATTGTGTACATTTGAGCTGAATGTGTCAAAATCTTAAAAATTAACAGGTGCCCAAGCAATTTCATGCTAGAATCATCATCCGGATGCCAAAATAAACTAAATACAGCAAAAGATTTGAGTGCACAACGTTTGGTTTAGGTTTGACAGCCATAATCACCTTTTTATTGCTTTAAATGCGTTTTTAGCGCATGATTGTACATTTGAGCTGAATGTGTCAAAATCTTACAAATTAACAGGTGCCCAAACAATTTCATGCTAGAATCATCATCCGGATGCCAAAATAAACTAAATACAGCAAAAGATTTGAGTGCACAACGTTTGGTTTAGATTTGACAGCCATAATCAGCAATTGTGTACATTTGAGCTGAATGTGTCAAAATCTTAAAAATTAACAGGTGCCCAAGCAATTTCATGCTAGAATCATCATCCGGATGCCAAAATAAACTAAATACAGCAAAAGATTTGAGTGCACAACGTTTGGTTTAGGTTTGACAGCCATAATCACCTTTTTATTGCTTTAAATGCGTTTTTAGCGCATGATTGTACATTTGAGCTGAATGTGTCAAAATCTTAAAAATTAACAGGTGCCCAAGTAATTTCATGCTAGAATCATCAACCGGATGCCAAAATAAACTAAATACAGCAAAAGATTTGAGTGCACAACGTTTGGTTTAGATTTGACAGCCATAATCAGCAATTGTGTACATTTGAGCTGAATGTGTCAAAATCTTAAAAATTAACAGGTGCCCAAGCAATTTCATGCTAGAATCATCATCCGGATGCCAAAATAAACTAAATACAGCAAAAGATTTGAGTGCACAACGTTTGGTTTAGGTTTGACAGCCATAATCACCTTTGTATTGCTTTAAATGCGTTTTTAGCGCATGATTGTACATTTGAGCTGAATGTGTCAAAATCTTACAAATTAACAGGTGCCCAAACAATTTCATGCTAGAATCATCATCCGGATGCCAAAATAAACTAAATACAGCAAAAGATTTGAGTGCACAACGTTTGGTTTAGATTTGACAGCCATAATCAGCAATTGTGTACATTTGAGCTGAATGTGTCAAAATCTTAAAAATTAACAGGTGCCCAAGCAATTTCATGCTAGAATCATCATCCGGATGCCAAAATAAACTAAATACAGCAAAAGATTTGAGTGCACAACGTTTGGTTTAGGTTTGACAGCCATAATCACCTTTTTATTGCTTTAAATGCGTTTTTAGCGCATGATTGTACATTTGAGCTGAATGTGTCAAAATCTTACAAATTAACAGGTGCCCAAGCAATTTCATGCTAGAATCATCATCCGGATGCCAAAATAAACTAAATACAGCAAAAGATTTGAGTGCACAACGTTTGGTTTAGGTTTGACAGCCATAATCAGCAATTGTGTACATTTGAGCTGAATGTGTCAAAATCTTAAAAATTAACAAGTGCCCAAGCAATTTCATGCTAGAATCATCATCCGGATGCCAAAATAAACTAAATACAGCAAAAGATTTGAGTGCACAACGTTTGGTTTAGGTTTGACAGCCATAATCACCTTTTTATTGCTTTAAATGCGTTTTTAGCGCATGATTGTACATTTGAGCTGAATGTGTCAAAATCTTAAAAATTAACAGGTGCCCAAGCAATTTCATGCTAGAATCATCATCCGGATGCCAAAATAAACTAAATACAGCAAAAGATTTGAGTGCACAACGTTTGGTTTAGGTTTGACAGCCATAATCACCTTTTTATTGCTTTAAATGCGTTTTTAGCGCATGATTGTACATTTGAGCTGAATGTGTCAAAATCTTAAAAATTAACAGGTGCCCAAGCAATTTCATGCTAGAATCATCATCCGGATGCCAAAATAAACTAAATACAGCAAAAGATTTGAGTGCACAACGTTTGGTTTAGGTTTGACAGCCATAATCAGCAATTGTGTACATTTGAGCTGAATGTGTCAAAATCTTAAAAATTAACAGGTGCCCAAGCAATTTCATGCTAGAATCATCATCCGGATGCCAAAATAAACTAAATACAGCAAAAGATTTGAGTGCACAACGTTTGGTTTAGGTTTGACAGCCATAATCACCTTTTTATTGCTTTAAATGCGTTTTTAGCGCATGATTGTACATTTGAGCTGAATGTGTCAAAATCTTACAAATTAACAGGTGCCCAAACAATTTCATGCGAGAATCATCATCCGGATGCCAAAATAAACTAAATACAGCAAAAGATTTGAGTGCACAACGTTTGGTTTAGATTTGACAGCCATAATCAGCAATTGTGTACATTTGAGCTGAATGTGTCAAAATCTTAAAAATTAACAGGTGCCCAAGCAATTTCATGCTAGAATCATCATCCGGATGCCAAAATAAACTAAATACAGCAAAAGATTTGAGTGCACAACGTTTGGTTTAGATTTGACAGCCATAATCAGCAATTGTGTACATTTGAGCTGAATGTGTCAAAATCTTAAAAATTAACAGGTGCCCAAGCAATTTCATGCTAGAATCATCATCCGGATGCCAAAATAAACTAAATACAGCAAAAGATTTGAGCGCACAACGTTTGGTTTAGATTTGACAGCCATAATCAGCAATTGTGTACATTTGAGCTGAATGTGTCAAAATCTTAAAAATTAACAGGTGCCCAAGCAATTTCATGCTAGAATCATCATCCGGATGCCAAAATAAACTAAATACAGCAAAAGATTTGAGTGCACAACGTTTGGTTTAGGTTTGACAGCCATAATCACCTTTTTATTGCTTTAAATGCGTTTTTAGCGCATGATTGTACATTTGAGCTGAATGTGTCAAAATCTTAAAAATTAACAGGTGCCCAAGTAATTTCATGCTAGAATCATCAACCGGATGCCAAAATAAACTAAATACAGCAAAAGATTTGAGTGCACAACGTTTGGTTTAGATTTGACAGCCATAATCAGCAATTGTGTACATTTGAGCTGAATGTGTCAAAATCTTAAAAATTAACAGGTGCCCAAGCAATTTCATGCTAGAATCATCATCCGGATGCCAAAATAAACTAAATACAGCAAAAGATTTGAGTGCACAACGTTTGGTTTAGGTTTGACAGCCATAATCACCTTTTTATTGCTTTAAATGCGTTTTTAGCGCATGATTGTACATTTGAGCTGAATGTGTCAAAATCTTACAAATTAACAGGTGCCCAAGTAATTTCATGCTAGAATCATCAACCGGATGCCAAAATAAACTAAATACAGCAAAAGATTTGAGTGCACAACGTTTGGTTTAGATTTGACAGCCATAATCAGCAATTGTGTACATTTGAGCTGAATGTGTCAAAATCTTAAAAATTAACAGGTGCCCAAGCAATTTCATGCTAGAATCATCATCCGGATGCCAAAATAAACTAAATACAGCAAAAGATTTGAGTGCACAACGTTTGGTTTAGGTTTGACAGCCATAATCACCTTTGTATTGCTTTAAATGCGTTTTTAGCGCATGATTGTACATTTGAGCTGAATGTGTCAAAATCTTACAAATTAACAGGTGCCCAAACAATTTCATGCTAGAATCATCATCCGGATGCCAAAATAAACTAAATACAGCAAAAGATTTGAGTGCACAACGTTTGGTTTAGATTTGACAGCCATAATCAGCAATTGTGTACATTTGAGCTGAATGTGTCAAAATCTTAAAAATTAACAGGTGCCCAAGCAATTTCATGCTAGAATCATCATCCGGATGCCAAAATAAACTAAATACAGCAAAAGATTTGAGTGCACAACGTTTGGTTTAGGTTTGACAGCCATAATCACCTTTTTATTGCTTTAAATGCGTTTTTAGCGCATGATTGTACATTTGAGCTGAATGTGTCAAAATCTTAAAAATTAACAGGTGCCCAAGTAATTTCATGCTAGAATCATCAACCGGATGCCAAAATAAACTAAATACAGCAAAAGATTTGAGTGCACAACGTTTGGTTTAGATTTGACAGCCATAATCAGCAATTGTGTACATTTGAGCTGAATGTGTCAAAATCTTAAAAATTAACAGGTGCCCAAGCAATTTCATGCTAGAATCATCATCCGGATGCCAAAATAAACTAAATACAGCAAAAGATTTGAGTGCACAACGTTTGGTTTAGGTTTGACAGCCATAATCACCTTTGTATTGCTTTAAATGCGTTTTTAGCGCATGATTGTACATTTGAGCTGAATGTGTCAAAATCTTAAAAATTAACAGGTGCCCAAGCAATTTCATGCTAGAATCATCATCCGGATGCCAAAATAAACTAAATACAGCAAAAGATTTGAGTGCACAACGTTTGGTTTAGGTTTGACAGCCATAATCACCTTTTTATTGCTTTAAATGCGTTTTTAGCGCATGATTGTACATTTGAGCTGAATGTGTCAAAATCTTACAAATTAACAGGTGCCCAAGCAATTTCATGCTAGAATCATCATCCGGATGCCAAAATAAACTAAATACAGCAAAAGATTTGAGTGCACAACGTTTGGTTTAGGTTTGACAGCCATAATCAGCAATTGTGTACATTTGAGCTGAATGTGTCAAAATCTTAAAAATTAACAAGTGCCCAAGCAATTTCATGCTAGAATCATCATCCGGATGCCAAAATAAACTAAATACAGCAAAAGATTTGAGTGCACAACGTTTGGTTTAGGTTTGACAGCCATAATCACCTTTTTATTGCTTTAAATGCGTTTTTAGCGCATGATTGTACATTTGAGCTGAATGTGTCAAAATCTTAAAAATTAACAGGTGCCCAAGCAATTTCATGCTAGAATCATCATCCGGATGCCAAAATAAACTAAATACAGCAAAAGATTTGAGTGCACAACGTTTGGTTTAGGTTTGACAGCCATAATCACCTTTTTATTGCTTTAAATGCGTTTTTAGCGCATGATTGTACATTTGAGCTGAATGTGTCAAAATCTTAAAAATTAACAGGTGCCCAAGCAATTTCATGCTAGAATCATCATCCGGATGCCAAAATAAACTAAATACAGCAAAAGATTTGAGTGCACAACGTTTGGTTTAGGTTTGACAGCCATAATCAGCAATTGTGTACATTTGAGCTGAATGTGTCAAAATCTTAAAAATTAACAGGTGCCCAAGCAATTTCATGCTAGAATCATCATCCGGATGCCAAAATAAACTAAATACAGCAAAAGATTTGAGTGCACAACGTTTGGTTTAGGTTTGACAGCCATAATCACCTTTTTATTGCTTTAAATGCGTTTTTAGCGCATGATTGTACATTTGAGCTGAATGTGTCAAAATCTTACAAATTAACAGGTGCCCAAACAATTTCATGCTAGAATCATCATCCGGATGCCAAAATAAACTAAATACAGCAAAAGATTTGAGTGCACAACGTTTGGTTTAGATTTGACAGCCATAATCAGCAATTGTGTACATTTGAGCTGAATGTGTCAAAATCTTAAAAATTAACAGGTGCCCAAGCAATTTCATGCTAGAATCATCATCCGGATGCCAAAATAAACTAAATACAGCAAAAGATTTGAGTGCACAACGTTTGGTTTAGGTTTGACAGCCATAATCACCTTTTTATTGCTTTAAATGCGTTTTTAGCGCATGATTGTACATTTGAGCTGAATGTGTCAAAATCTTAAAAATTAACAGGTGCCCAAGTAATTTCATGCTAGAATCATCAACCGGATGCCAAAATAAACTAAATACAGCAAAAGATTTGAGTGCACAACGTTTGGTTTAGATTTGACAGCCATAATCAGCAATTGTGTACATTTGAGCTGAATGTGTCAAAATCTTAAAAATTAACAGGTGCCCAAGCAATTTCATGCTAGAATCATCATCCGGATGCCAAAATAAACTAAATACAGCAAAAGATTTGAGTGCACAACGTTTGGTTTAGGTTTGACAGCCATAATCACCTTTGTATTGCTTTAAATGCGTTTTTAGCGCATGATTGTACATTTGAGCTGAATGTGTCAAAATCTTACAAATTAACAGGTGCCCAAACAATTTCATGCTAGAATCATCATCCGGATGCCAAAATAAACTAAATACAGCAAAAGATTTGAGTGCACAACGTTTGGTTTAGATTTGACAGCCATAATCAGCAATTGTGTACATTTGAGCTGAATGTGTCAAAATCTTAAAAATTAACAGGTGCCCAAGCAATTTCATGCTAGAATCATCATCCGGATGCCAAAATAAACTAAATACAGCAAAAGATTTGAGTGCACAACGTTTGGTTTAGGTTTGACAGCCATAATCACCTTTTTATTGCTTTAAATGCGTTTTTAGCGCATGATTGTACATTTGAGCTGAATGTGTCAAAATCTTACAAATTAACAGGTGCCCAAGCAATTTCATGCTAGAATCATCATCCGGATGCCAAAATAAACTAAATACAGCAAAAGATTTGAGTGCACAACGTTTGGTTTAGGTTTGACAGCCATAATCAGCAATTGTGTACATTTGAGCTGAATGTGTCAAAATCTTAAAAATTAACAAGTGCCCAAGCAATTTCATGCTAGAATCATCATCCGGATGCCAAAATAAACTAAATACAGCAAAAGATTTGAGTGCACAACGTTTGGTTTAGGTTTGACAGCCATAATCACCTTTTTATTGCTTTAAATGCGTTTTTAGCGCATGATTGTACATTTGAGCTGAATGTGTCAAAATCTTAAAAATTAACAGGTGCCCAAGCAATTTCATGCTAGAATCATCATCCGGATGCCAAAATAAACTAAATACAGCAAAAGATTTGAGTGCACAACGTTTGGTTTAGGTTTGACAGCCATAATCACCTTTTTATTGCTTTAAATGCGTTTTTAGCGCATGATTGTACATTTGAGCTGAATGTGTCAAAATCTTAAAAATTAACAGGTGCCCAAGCAATTTCATGCTAGAATCATCATCCGGATGCCAAAATAAACTAAATACAGCAAAAGATTTGAGTGCACAACGTTTGGTTTAGGTTTGACAGCCATAATCAGCAATTGTGTACATTTGAGCTGAATGTGTCAAAATCTTAAAAATTAACAGGTGCCCAAGCAATTTCATGCTAGAATCATCATCCGGATGCCAAAATAAACTAAATACAGCAAAAGATTTGAGTGCACAACGTTTGGTTTAGGTTTGACAGCCATAATCACCTTTTTATTGCTTTAAATGCGTTTTTAGCGCATGATTGTACATTTGAGCTGAATGTGTCAAAATCTTACAAATTAACAGGTGCCCAAACAATTTCATGCTAGAATCATCATCCGGATGCCAAAATAAACTAAATACAGCAAAAGATTTGAGTGCACAACGTTTGGTTTAGATTTGACAGCCATAATCAGCAATTGTGTACATTTGAGCTGAATGTGTCAAAATCTTAAAAATTAACAGGTGCCCAAGCAATTTCATGCTAGAATCATCATCCGGATGCCAAAATAAACTAAATACAGCAAAAGATTTGAGTGCACAACGTTTGGTTTAGGTTTGACAGCCATAATCACCTTTTTATTGCTTTAAATGCGTTTTTAGCGCATGATTGTACATTTGAGCTGAATGTGTCAAAATCTTACAAATTAACAGGTGCCCAAGCAATTTCATGCTAGAATCATCATCCGGATGCCAAAATAAACTAAATACAGCAAAAGATTTGAGTGCACAACGTTTGGTTTAGGTTTGACAGCCATAATCAGCAATTGTGTACATTTGAGCTGAATGTGTCAAAATCTTAAAAATTAACAAGTGCCCAAGCAATTTCATGCTAGAATCATCATCCGGATGCCAAAATAAACTAAATACAGCAAAAGATTTGAGTGCACGTTTGGTTTAGGTTTGACAGCCATAATCACCTTTTTATTGCTTTAAATGCGTTTTTAGCGCATGATTGTACATTTGAGCTGAATGTGTCAAAATCTTAAAAATTAACAGGTGCCCAAGCAATTTCATGCTAGAATCATCATCCGGATGCCAAAATAAACTAAATACAGCAAAAGATTTGAGTGCACAACGTTTGGTTTAGGTTTGACAGCCATAATCACCTTTTTATTGCTTTAAATGCGTTTTTAGCGCATGATTGTACATTTGAGCTGAATGTGTCAAAATCTTAAAAATTAACAGGTGCCCAAGTAATTTCATGCTAGAATCATCAACCGGATGCCAAAATAAACTAAATACAGCAAAAGATTTGAGTGCACAACGTTTGGTTTAGATTTGACAGCCATAATCAGCAATTGTGTACATTTGAGCTGAATGTGTCAAAATCTTAAAAATTAACAGGTGCCCAAGCAATTTCATGCTAGAATCATCATCCGGATGCCAAAATAAACTAAATACAGCAAAAGATTTGAGTGCACAACGTTTGGTTTAGGTTTGACAGCCATAATCAGCAATTGTGTACATTTGAGCTGAATGTGTCAAAATCTTAAAAATTAACAGGTGCCCAAGCAATTTCATGCTAGAATCATCATCCGGATGCCAAAATAAACTAAATACAGCAAAAGATTTGAGTGCACAACGTTTGGTTTAGGTTTGACAGCCATAATCACCTTTTTATTGCTTTAAATGCGTTTTTAGCGCATGATTGTACATTTGAGCTGAATGTGTCAAAATCTTAAAAATTAACAGGTGCCCAAACAATTTCATGCTAGAATCATCATCCGGATGCCAAAATAAACTAAATACAGCAAAAGATTTGAGTGCACAACGTTTGGTTTAGATTTGACAGCCATAATCAGCAATTGTGTACATTTGAGCTGAATGTGTCAAAATCTTAAAAATTAACAGGTGCCCAAGCAATTTCATGCTAGAATCATCATCCGGATGCCAAAATAAACTAAATACAGCAAAAGATTTGAGTGCACAACGTTTGGTTTAGGTTTGACAGCCATAATCACCTTTTTATTGCTTTAAATGCGTTTTTAGCGCATGATTGTACATTTGAGCTGAATGTGTCAAAATCTTACAAATTAACAGGTGCCCAAGCAATTTCATGCTAGAATCATCATCCGGATGCCAAAATAAACTAAATACAGCAAAAGATTTGAGTGCACAACGTTTGGTTTAGGTTTGACAGCCATAATCAGCAATTGTGTACATTTGAGCTGAATGTGTCAAAATCTTAAAAATTAACAAGTGCCCAAGCAATTTCATGCTAGAATCATCATCCGGATGCCAAAATAAACTAAATACAGCAAAAGATTTGAGTGCACAACGTTTGGTTTAGGTTTGACAGCCATAATCACCTTTTTATTGCTTTAAATGCGTTTTTAGCGCATGATTGTACATTTGAGCTGAATGTGTCAAAATCTTAAAAATTAACAGGTGCCCAAGCAATTTCATGCTAGAATCATCATCCGGATGCCAAAATAAACTAAATACAGCAAAAGATTTGAGTGCACAACGTTTGGTTTAGATTTGAAAGCCATAATCAGCAATTGTGTACATTTGAGCTGAATGTGTCAAAATCTTAAAAATTAACAGGTGCCCAAGCAATTTCATGCTAGAATCATCATCCGGATGCCAAAATAAACTAAATACAGCAAAAGATTTGAGTGCACAACGTTTGGTTTAGGTTTGACAGCCATAATCAGCAATTGTGTACATTTGAGCTGAATGTGTCAAAATCTTAAAAATTAACAGGTGCCCAAGCAATTTCATGCTAGAATCATCATCCGGATGCCAAAATAAACTAAATACAGCAAAAGATTTGAGTGCACAACGTTTGGTTTAGGTTTGACAGCCATAATCACCTTTTTATTGCTTTAAATGCGTTTTTAGCGCATGATTGTACATTTGAGCTGAATGTGTCAAAATCTTAAAAATTAACAGGTGCCCAAACAATTTCATGCTAGAATCATCATCCGGATGCCAAAATAAACTAAATACAGCAAAAGATTTGAGTGCACAACGTTTGGTTTAGATTTGACAGCCATAATCAGCAATTGTGTACATTTGAGCTGAATGTGTCAAAATCTTAAAAATTAACAGGTGCCCAAGCAATTTCATGCTAGAATCATCATCCGGATGCCAAAATAAACTAAATACAGCAAAAGATTTGAGTGCACAACGTTTGGTTTAGGTTTGACAGCCATAATCACCTTTTTATTGCTTTAAATGCGTTTTTAGCGCATGATTGTACATTTGAGCTGAATGTGTCAAAATCTTACAAATTAACAGGTGCCCAAGCAATTTCATGCTAGAATCATCATCCGGATGCCAAAATAAACTAAATACAGCAAAAGATTTGAGTGCACAACGTTTGGTTTAGATTTGACAGCCATAATCAGCAATTGTGTACATTTGAGCTGAATGTGTCAAAATCTTAAAAATTAACAGGTGCCCAAGCAATTTCATGCTAGAATCATCATCCGGATGCCAAAATAAACTAAATACAGCAAAAGATTTGAGTGCACAACGTTTGGTTTAGGTTTGACAGCCATAATCACCTTTTTATTGCTTTAAATGCGTTTTTAGCGCATGATTGTACATTTGAGCTGAATGTGTCAAAATCTTACAAATTAACAGGTGCCCAAGCAATTTCATGCTAGAATCATCATCCGGATGCCAAAATAAACTAAATACAGCAAAAGATTTGAGTGCACAACGTTTGGTTTAGGTTTGACAGCCATAATCAGCAATTGTGTACATTTGAGCTGAATGTGTCAAAATCTTAAAAATTAACAAGTGCCCAAGCAATTTCATGCTAGAATCATCATCCGGATGCCAAAATAAACTAAATACAGCAAAAGATTTGAGTGCACAACGTTTGGTTTAGGTTTGACAGCCATAATCACCTTTTTATTGCTTTAAATGCGTTTTTAGCGCATGATTGTACATTTGAGCTGAATGTGTCAAAATCTTAAAAATTAACAGGTGCCCAAGCAATTTCATGCTAGAATCATCATCCGGATGCCAAAATAAACTAAATACAGCAAAAGATTTGAGTGCACAACGTTTGGTTTAGGTTTGACAGCCATAATCACCTTTTTATTGCTTTAAATGCGTTTTTAGCGCATGATTGTACATTTGAGCTGAATGTGTCAAAATCTTAAAAATTAACAGGTGCCCAAGTAATTTCATGCTAGAATCATCAACCGGATGCCAAAATAAACTAAATACAGCAAAAGATTTGAGTGCACAACGTTTGGTTTAGATTTGACAGCCATAATCAGCAATTGTGTACATTTGAGCTGAATGTGTCAAAATCTTAAAAATTAACAGGTGCCCAAGCAATTTCATGCTAGAATCATCATCCGGATGCCAAAATAAACTAAATACAGCAAAAGATTTGAGTGCACAACGTTTGGTTTAGGTTTGACAGCCATAATCAGCAATTGTGTACATTTGAGCTGAATGTGTCAAAATCTTAAAAATTAACAGGTGCCCAAGCAATTTCATGCTAGAATCATCATCCGGATGCCAAAATAAACTAAATACAGCAAAAGATTTGAGTGCACAACGTTTGGTTTAGGTTTGACAGCCATAATCACCTTTTTATTGCTTTAAATGCGTTTTTTGCGCATGATTGTACATTTGAGCTGAATGTGTCAAAATCTTAAAAATTAACAGGTGCCCAAACAATTTCATGCTAGAATCATCATCCGGATGCCAAAATAAACTAAATACAGCAAAAGATTTGAGTGCACAACGTTTGGTTTAGATTTGACAGCCATAATCAGCAATTGTGTACATTTGAGCTGAATGTGTCAAAATCTTAAAAATTAACAGGTGCCCAAGCAATTTCATGCTAGAATCATCATCCGGATGCCAAAATAAACTAAATACAGCAAAAGATTTGAGTGCACAACGTTTGGTTTAGGTTTGACAGCCATAATCACCTTTTTATTGCTTTAAATGCGTTTTTAGCGCATGATTGTACATTTGAGCTGAATGTGTCAAAATCTTACAAATTAACAGGTGCCCAAGCAATTTCATGCTAGAATCATCATCCGGATGCCAAAATAAACTAAATACAGCAAAAGATTTGAGTGCACAACGTTTGGTTTAGGTTTGACAGCCATAATCAGCAATTGTGTACATTTGAGCTGAATGTGTCAAAATCTTAAAAATTAACAGGTGCCCAAGCAATTTCATGCTAGAATCATCATCCGGATGCCAAAATAAACTAAATACAGCAAAAGATTTGAGTGCACAACGTTTGGTTTAGGTTTGACAGCCATAATCAGCAATTGTGTACATTTGAGCTGAATGTGTCAAAATCTTAAAAATTAACAGGTGCCCAAGCAATTTCATGCTAGAATCATCATCCGGATGCCAAAATAAACTAAATACAGCAAAAGATTTGAGTGCACAACGTTTGGTTTAGGTTTGACAGCCATAATCACCTTTTTATTGCTTTAAATGCGTTTTTAGCGCATGATTGTTGTCATGATGCAGGGCTCTCAGTGTGCTCTTTTCCTTTTTTTCAGTCTCTGAGTGATTGAGGGGGCGTTTCCCCTGGCGCCGCACCTGCGGCGCATCAACATTTAGCCTTTATAAGGACTCTGACGTCGCCTGGACGACGTCGGATTATTCTTCCAAGTCTACAGTCATTGCCTTGTGTACTTGCTATAGTTCAGTTTTTTGCTCTCGTAAGTTTTGCTACGCTATTTTGTGTTGTGACTTTTGCCTGTGATATGTGTTAATTAAGAGACATTGAGTTACTAGTAGATATTTTTTCATCTTGCCTTTTGCAAGCACCTTGTTGTTTTCTCCCATTTTTTCCATCCTGGCTGGGGCCAGCGCCTTTTGTTATTTCCCTTGTTTTTGGAACTGTAATAAATCCTGTCAAACTCCTCTGTTGCCGTGATCTTGGGATCCACCTATCCAGTTCATACTGGACTCTGACAGAATAATCCGACCATGGATCCCACGGACAACAAAGAGGTTAGACATGCATTGGCTACTCAGAGTCGTCGGGTAAGCCAAAACGAAACCTCACTCGCAGAGCTCCGCGATGCGGTGAACATGCTAGCTCAACATTTCAAGGAGCTGAGCTCCCGAGTGGAACAGGGGAACGCCAGGGAGGGGGCTTCCGCAGGTGTAACTGCCGCGGCTGCACCCCGGGAACCCATACTGCCTCACCCTCCGCGTTATGGAGGAGAACCGGGGAGCTGCGGAATTTTTTTACATCACTGCTCCCTTATTTTTTGTCAGCAGCCCCTTACCTATGCTAGTGACGATGCTAAGGTTGCGTTCATTATGAGCCTATTGGCGGGACCGGCAGCGTCTTGGGCAATGGCCGTAAGCAGTACACGGCCCGACATCCGATCCTCCTACCGGCATTTCGTGGAGGAATTACGTAGGGTTTTTGATCACCCGGTGAAGGGCAAGGAGGCCGGAGGGCAGCTATTAGACTGTGTGCAGGGGAAGCGTTCCGTCGCGGACTTTTCTATTGAGTTCCGCACTCTCGCTGCTGAAAGCGGCTTCAACGAGCCCTCATTGTGTTGCCTGTTTCGGCGAGGGCTGAGCTCCGTGGTGAAGGACGAACTCGCCGTGCGTGATGACTCTGATAGCCTCGAGGCTCTCATCTCCTTGGCCATTCGGCTAGACAATCGGCTGCGAGAGAGACAGCGGGAGCGAGGACGAGAGCGTCATGCGTCACCGCCAAGGCGAGCCGGGCTCGAATGGAGGAGGGCTCCCCAGCCCGTGGCATCAGAGATGTCGACAGGAAGCACCGACGTCGCACCGGGAGTGGAGCCGATGCAGCTGGGGAGCGGACGTCTTCGACCCGAGGAGAGGCAGCGACGGCTCAAGTCGGGAGCGTGCTTCTACTGCGGGCGGCTGGATCATCGCGTCGCCTTCTGCCCAGCAATGACTGCTCAGCCGACTCGCCGCAAGACCAGAGTGGGCAGCAGGAACGCCAACCCCCCAGCAGCACCCCAACACCCGGATGACTCGCGTGAGTGCCAGCAAACATCTTCGGTGTCGCCCCCTCCGGCCGAGGAGGGGGTAAAGCGTCTCGAACTATCTGGCGAGGTATTTTTGCTGGACAAAAGGATTAAAATCACTGCCTTGGTGGACTCAGGGGCAGATGATTGTTTTGTTGACCCCAGTGTGGTAGAGGCTCTGGGTGTAATTCTAGATAAACTTCCTAAACCACGTGAAGTGTTTGATCTCAACGGGCAACCACTGGGGGTGGTGTATTATTCAGCCGGACTACTCGGTCTGTGTCTTTCAGGTAACCACGTCGAACAGATACGGTTACTAGTATTGCCATCGCGCTCAGTGTCTATTGTTTTAGGGTTACCTTGGCTAAAACTCCATAACCCTGATATTGATTGGAGTAAACCAGCATTGGAGAACTGGAGTACCTTTTGTTATGCTCATTGTCTACGAGCCGCTAGCATGGGCTGCCACCCACCTTCCCAGCAGATGGATGAGCCAATTAGCTTGAATGGTGTACCCGTAGAATATCATGACCTCCGTAAGGTGTTTAGTAAGGACCGTGCACAGTCCCTACCTCCGCATCGCCCGTATGACTGTGCTATTAATCTTATCCCTAATGCTCCTCTGCCTAGTTCTCGCCTGTATCCTGTATCTCAGCCAGAGCAGGAGGCCTTGCAGGAATACATTTCTGGTGCGCTGGCGGCAGGTTTGATCCGGCCCTCGACCTCCCCTGTCGGAGCCGGCTTCTTCTTTGTCGACAAGAAGGATAAATCCCTGCGTCCGTGTATAGACTACCGTGGTCTCAATGAAATTACGATTAAGAATAAGTATCCATTGCCTTTATTGGATTCTGCTTTTGCACCATTACAATCAGCTGCAGTCTTTACTAAATTAGATTTGCGTTCCGCCTACCATCTAGTTCGTATCCGGGAGGGTGACGAGTGGAAAACGGCTTTTAAGACTCCCCTTGGCCACTTTGAATACCGCGTTATGCCATTCGGATTAACTAACGCCCCGGCCGTCTTCCAATGCCTGATTAATGATGTTTTGAGAGATATGATAAACGTTTTTTGTTTTGTATATCTTGACGATATCCTGATCTTCTCCCGTAACCTCAAAGAACACCAATGTCATGTACGTAGGGTACTCCAGCGCCTCCTTGAGAATCATCTCTATGTGAAAGCCGAAAAATGTGAGTTTCACACCACATCGATCCAGTTTTTGGGCTTTGTTATTGAACGGGGGAGAATCCGGGCAGACACAGCCAAAATCCAAACAGTCCTAGATTGGCCTGTTCCCTCCACGCGTAAACAGCTACAGCGATTCCTAGGCTTTGCCAACTTTTACCGGCGTTTTATTAAAAATTATAGTCAAAGAGTTCGACCACTAACAAGAATCACGTCAAGTAAACTCCCTTTTAAGTGGACTAATGAAGCTGCTGTCGCATTCATGGAAATTAAGAGGGTGTTTGCTAATCCACCAGTTCTGTACCACGCTAATACTGATCTCCCTTTTTTGGTTGAGGTGGACGCATCGGATACAGGAGTGGGGGCCGTGCTGTCGCAACGCTCCCCAATTGACCAGAAGATCCATCCTTGTGCCTTTTTCTCTCGACGCCTCAGCTCAGCGGAGACCAATTATGATGTGGGAAATCGAGAACTGCTGGCAGTGGTCCTGGCCCTCCAAGAATGGAGGCACTGGCTTGAGGGGGCGAAGGAACCCTTTACAGTTTACACAGACCATAAGAACTTGGAGTATCTACAGGCGGCCAAGCGAATGAACCCCCGGCAGGCTCGGTGGGCTCTGTTTTTCACACGTTTCAACTTTAACATCACCTATCGTCATGGGTCAAAAAACAAGAAACCTGACGCCCTCTCTCGCATGTTTGACCCGGCACGAGAGGACGCAGAACCGGCGCCCATCCTTCCCGCACATTGCGTGATTGGTGCACTTCAGTGGGAGGTGGAACGTAAAGTGATCAATGCTCAGCAAGGGCTTCAAGTTCCTCCTGAGTGTCCCATGGACAAATTGTTTGTACCAGAGACTCTCCGTTCGGAGGTATTACATTGGGGACACGAATCTAAAATTACGTGCCACCCAGGAGTGAACAGGACTTTTCAGGTACTACAGCAGCGGTTCTGGTGGCCTGAAATGAGGAAGAACACCCAGGACTACGTGGGGGCTTGCACTACCTGCGCCTGCGGGAAGCCTTCCAACCAGCGTCCGGCAGGGTTGCTTCAGCCTTTGCCGATTCCTTCCAGGCCCTGGTCACACATTTCACTGGACTTTGTGACAGGTCTTCCTCCCTCACGTGGTCACACAGTGGTCCTTACGGTCGTGGACCGTTTTTCGAAGTCAGCCCATTTCATCGCCTTAAGTAAACTCCCGACCGCACTGGAAACCGCCCAGCTGCTCATTCGTCACGTCTTTCGCCTGCATGGTATCCCTCTGGATATTGTTTCGGACCGGGGACCCCAGTTCATCTCTCAAGTTTGGAGGCGGTTTTGCCGAGCCATGGGGGCAACGGCCAGCCTCTCATCCGGATACCATCCCCAGTCTAATGGGCAGACTGAGCGGGTTAACCAGGACCTGGAAGCGGCTCTGCGGTGTGTCTGTCTCGACCAGCCCTCATCATGGTCCACCTTCCTGCCGTGGGTGGAGTACGCCCACAACACTTTGGTCACATCAGCCACAGGTCAGTCCCCCTTCTACGCAGCCTACGGCTACCAACCTCCACTATTCCCTTCCCAGGAAGGCCAGGTCGACGTTCCCTCTGTCCAGTTACACTTGAGGCGTGCCCACCGGGTTTGGCGCGAGGCTAGGGCGGCCTTATCGCGCACTGCGACCCGCAACCGCCAGATTGCGGACCGACGGCGACGGCCCGCGCCAGCTTATGAACCTGGACAGAGGGTCTGGCTGTCTTCTCGAGACCTGCGGCTGGCTGGCAACTCCCGGAAGTTGGGTCCCCGGTTCATCGGCCCTTTCGAAATTGTGAAAATGGTGACTCCGGTGTCTGCAAGACTGCGTCTGCCTCCCACCAAGAAGGTACACCCTGTTTTCCATGTTTCATTACTCAAGCCAGTGTCTTCCAGCCCCCTAAACACATCTACGACATCGCCGCCGGCACCTCGCATTATCGACGGCGATCCTGCATACACAGTCAGGGAGATTCTGGACTCCAGGCCTCGGGGCAGAGGTTTCCAATACTTGGTCGATTGGGAGGGCTACGGGCCAGAGGAGCGACAGTGGGTCCCCCGCTCCTGGATCCTGGATCCGTCCCTGTTGCGTGATTTCCATGCTGCCCATCCGTCTAAGCCAGGTGGTCCGCCAGGGGGCGTCCGTTAAGGGGGGGGTACTGTCATGATGCAGGGCTCTCAGTGTGCTCTTTTCCTTTTTTTCAGTCTCTGAGTGATTGAGGGGGCGTTTCCCCTGGCGCCGCACCTGCGGCGCATCAACATTTAGCCTTTATAAGGACTCTGACGTCGCCTGGACGACGTCGGATTATTCTTCCAAGTCTACAGTCATTGCCTTGTGTACTTGCTATAGTTCAGTTTTTTGCTCTCGTAAGTTTTGCTACGCTATTTTGTGTTGTGACTTTTGCCTGTGATATGTGTTAATTAAGAGACATTGAGTTACTAGTAGATATTTTTTCATCTTGCCTTTTGCAAGCACCTTGTTGTTTTCTCCCATTTTTTCCATCCTGGCTGGGGCCAGCGCCTTTTGTTATTTCCCTTGTTTTTGGAACTGTAATAAATCCTGTCAAACTCCTCTGTTGCCGTGATCTTGGGATCCACCTATCCAGTTCATACTGGACTCTGACAATTGTACATTTGAGCTGAATGTGTCAAAATCTTAAAAATTAACAGGTGCCCAAGCAATTTCATGCTAGAATCATCATCCGGATGCCAAAATAAACTAAATACAGCAAAAGATTTGAGTGCACAACGTTTGGTTTAGGTTTGACAGCCATAATCACCTTTTTATTGCTTTAAATGCGTTTTTAGCGCATGATTGTACATTTGAGCTGAATGTGTCAAAATCTTAAAAATTAACAGGTGCCCAAGCAATTTCATGCTAGAATCATCATCCGGATGCCAAAATAAACTAAATACAGCAAAAGATTTGAGTGCACAACGTTTGGTTTAGATTTGACAGCCATAATCAGCAATTGTGTACATTTGAGCTGAATGTGTCAAAATCTTAAAAATTAACAGGTGCCCAAGCAATTTCATGCTAGAATCATCATCCGGATGCCAAAATAAACTAAATACAGCAAAAGATTTGAGTGCACAACGTTTGGTTTAGGTTTGACAGCCATAATCAGCAATTGTGTACATTTGAACTGAATGTGTCAAAATCTTAAAAATTAACAGGTGCCCAAGCAATTTCATGCTAGAATCATCATCCGGATGCCAAAATAAACTAAATACAGCAAAAGATTTGAGTGCACAACGTTTGGTTTAGGTTTGACAGCCATAATCACCTTTTTATTGCTTTAAATGCGTTTTTAGCTTATGATTGTACATTTGAGCTGAATGTGTCAAAATCTTAAAAATTAACAGGTGCCCAAGCAATTTCATGCTAGAATCATCATCCGGATGCCAAAATAAACTAAATACAGCAAAAGATTTGAGTGCACAACGTTTGGTTTAGATTTGACAGCCATAATCAGCAATTGTGTACATTTGAGCTGAATGTGTCAAAATCTTAAAAATTAACAGGTGCCCAAGCAATTTCATGCTAGAATCATCATCCGGATGCCAAAATAAACTAAATACAGCAAAAGATTTGAGTGCACAACGTTTGGTTTAGGTTTGACAGCCATAATCACCTTTTTATTGCTTTAAATGCGTTTTTAGCGCATGATTGTACATTTGAGCTGAATGTGTCAAAATCTTAAAAATTAACAGGTGCCCAAGCAATTTCATGCTAGAATCATCATCCGGATGCCAAAATAAACTAAATACAGCAAAAGATTTGAGTGCACAACGTTTGGTTTAGGTTTGACAGCCATAATCAGCAATTGTGTACATTTGAGCTGAATGTGTCAAAATCTTAAAAATTAACAGGTGCCCAAGCAATTTCATGCTAGAATCATCATCCGGATGCCAAAATAAACTAAATACAGCAAAAGATTTGAGTGCACAACGTTTGGTTTAGGTTTGACAGCCATAATCACCTTTGTATTGCTTTAAATGCGTTTTTAGCGCATGATTGTACATTTGAGCTGAATGTGTCAAAATCTTACAAATTAACAGGTGCCCAAACAATTTCATGCTAGAATCATCATCCGGATGCCAAAATAAACTAAATACAGCAAAAGATTTGAGTGCACAACGTTTGGTTTAGATTTGACAGCCATAATCAGCAATTGTGTACATTTGAGCTGAATGTGTCAAAATCTTAAAAATTAACAGGTGCCCAAGCAATTTCATGCTAGAATCATCATCCGGATGCCAAAATAAACTAAATACAGCAAAAGATTTGAGTGCACAACGTTTGGTTTAGGTTTGACAGCCATAATCACCTTTTTATTGCTTTAAATGCGTTTTTAGCGCATGATTGTACATTTGAGCTGAATGTGTCAAAATCTTACAAATTAACAGGTGCCCAAGCAATTTCATGCTAGAATCATCATCCGGATGCCAAAATAAACTAAATACAGCAAAAGATTTGAGTGCACAACGTTTGGTTTAGGTTTGACAGCCATAATCAGCAATTGTGTACATTTGAGCTGAATGTGTCAAAATCTTAAAAATTAACAAGTGCCCAAGCAATTTCATGCTAGAATCATCATCCGGATGCCAAAATAAACTAAATACAGCAAAAGATTTGAGTGCACAACGTTTGGTTTAGGTTTGACAGCCATAATCACCTTTTTATTGCTTTAAATGCGTTTTTAGCGCATGATTGTACATTTGAGCTGAATGTGTCAAAATCTTAAAAATTAACAGGTGCCCAAGCAATTTCATGCTAGAATCATCATCCGGATGCCAAAATAAACTAAATACAGCAAAAGATTTGAGTGCACAACGTTTGGTTTAGGTTTGACAGCCATAATCACCTTTTTATTGCTTTAAATGCGTTTTTAGCGCATGATTGTACATTTGAGCTGAATGTGTCAAAATCTTAAAAATTAACAGGTGCCCAAGCAATTTCATGCTAGAATCATCATCCGGATGCCAAAATAAACTAAATACAGCAAAAGATTTGAGTGCACAACGTTTGGTTTAGGTTTGACAGCCATAATCAGCAATTGTGTACATTTGAGCTGAATGTGTCAAAATCTTAAAAATTAACAGGTGCCCAAGCAATTTCATGCTAGAATCATCATCCGGATGCCAAAATAAACTAAATACAGCAAAAGATTTGAGTGCACAACGTTTGGTTTAGGTTTGACAGCCATAATCACCTTTTTATTGCTTTAAATGCGTTTTTAGCGCATGATTGTACATTTGAGCTGAATGTGTCAAAATCTTACAAATTAACAGGTGCCCAAGCAATTTCATGCTAGAATCATCATCCGGATGCCAAAATAAACTAAATACAGCAAAAGATTTGAGTGCACAACGTTTGGTTTAGGTTTGACAGCCATAATCAGCAATTGTGTACATTTGAGCTGAATGTGTCAAAATCTTAAAAATTAACAAGTGCCCAAGCAATTTCATGCTAGAATTGACACGACTCAGCTGAGTCGGTGAAAAACAGATCCCAGAAATGCAGGCTCAGAAGAGGAAAACAATCTCGATTTATTTTTGGTGATAAACCGATTGCAAAAAGCTTGCTCGCAGGCAAGTAGGCGAAATTTACAGAGGTGTCCCTGCACACAGGCGAGGGACACGGAAGTAACAAAAGGCACTTGCAAAAGGCAAGGAGGAATTGGAAAACACAAATCTCCTGCAAAAGGCAGGGAACACGAATGTAACAAAAAGCGCTTGCAACTGCAAGGAAAACTAACATAACCAAAATCGCTTGCAAACGGCAAGGAGAACTAACTTAACAAAAAACACTTGCTAACAGCAAGGACTAGAAAAAACAAAATCACTTGCAACCGGCAAGGACGACACGAAATGCACACGGAATCAATCACACGAGAATAACAACAAAAGGCGACGCGGAAACACACACGTGAATACTAGTAAACTAAAGACGACGGCAGATTCAAACAACTTTACCAACAGGGAAACGCGGAGAACACTTGGACATGAAGATGAGCAAATAATAATCCGACAGCTGGCTGTGCTGCTCGGAGTCCTTTTAAAGCCATGATTGCAAACGCGATGCAGGTGCGGGGCTGGGGAACGCCCCCCTCGTTGGTAGCACTGGAACACACACACACAAAAGCACAACAGGCTGAGAACCGAACCATGACAGTACCCCCCCCTCAACGGACGCCCCTTGGCGGACCACCTGGCTTATCAGGATGAGCAGCGTAGAAAGTGTCGAGCAAAGACGGGTCCAGGATCCAGGAGCGGGGGATCCATTGCCGCTCCTCCGGTCCGTAACCTTCCCAGTCGACCAGATACTGGAAGCCCCGGCCCCTGCACCTCGAGTCCAAGATTTCCTTGACCGTGTAAACAGGATCCCCATCGACCACTCGGGGAGGAGGCGGAGCGGGTGCAGGCGGGTTCAGTGGGCTGGGAGTCACAGGCTTAAGGAGGGAAACGTGGAACACAGGATGCACCTTGAGAGAAGGCGGAAGACGGAGTTTCACAGTCACAGGATTGATGACAGTAAGTATTTCGAAGGGACCAATGTAGCGCGGACCCAGTTTCTTCGAGCACCCTGCCAGGCGCAAGTCCCTGGATGAGAGCCAGACTTTGTCTCCTGGCTGGTAAGTGGGCTCCGGACGTCGCCGACGGTCCGCAATCTCCTTATTGCGGGCCGCTGAGCGAGATAGCGCCGCTCGTGTCTCCTGCCATACCTTGTGGGCCCGCCGGAGGTGGTGTTGGATGGTGGGCAGTTCGATGGGACCTTCTTGAGAAGGGAACAGAGGTGGCTGGTAGCCGTACGCCGCCTTGAAGGGTGAGAGACCGGTTGCAGAGGACGGCAGAGTGTTCGTGGCGTACTCGATCCAGGAGAGGTGCGATGACCAGGATTCCGGGTTGTGCAGGCACACACATCGTAGAGCTGCTTCTAGGTCCTGGTTGGCCCTCTCCGTCTGGCCGTTGGTTTGTGGATGATATCCAGAAGACAAACTGGCTGTGGCGCCCAACAGCTTACAGAATTTCCTCCAGACCTGGGAGATGAACTGAGGACCCCGGTCGGACACCAAGTCCACCGGAATGCCGTGAAGACGGAAGACATGACGGACGAGGAGTTGAGCAGTCTCCCAGGATGATGGCAGTTTGGAAAGAGCAACAAAGTGAGTCAGTTTCGAAAACCGGTCGACCACGGTCATGATTACCGTGTTTCCCCTTGACCGGGGGAGGCCGGTGATGAAGTCCAACGAGATGTGAGACCAAGGCCGCGTCGGGATGGGTAGCGGCCTCAGTAGTCCCATCGGCGGCTGGTGGGACGACTTCCCGCACGCACAAGCGGTACATGCTTTGACGAATTCCGTGACGTCCTTTTTCATGTCGGCCCACCAAAACCGCTGGCTAATCAGGGCAAGAGTCCGGTTGATCCCTGGGTGACATGCCACTCGTGAGGTGTGACCCCACCGTAGGACGTCAGCCCGCACCGGGTCAGGAACGAATAGTTTCTCTGCCGGGCACTCCTCCGGCACTGCGAGCCCTTCCTGGGCTTCAGTGACTCGCTTCTCGACCTCCCAACGAACTGCCCCCACGAAACAATGTGCGGGTAGGATCGGACACGCGTTGAAATTCACCAACAAAATTGGAAAAAGAGGACCGAAGGTCTGGTCGCGCGTTGCTCACCACCATAGCCCAGGTAGCGGCTTGACCAGACAGGAGGCTCATAATGAACGCTACTTTGGACTGATCACGGGCGTAAGTAAAAGGTTGCTGGTCGAAAATGAGCGAACACTGATGCAAAAACTGACCGCAACCTCCAGGCTGTCCATCGTAGCGTGACGGGTGGGGCAAAACGGGTTCTTTATGTGTAACCGGGAGCGCCGAAATGGCAGTGTCCGAACGCGGAAGTTCCGGGCGGGAACTGAGCTGCTCAAGCCTCCCGAACATCTCCTCACAACGACGAGCAAGCCGGCCTACCACCTCTTGAAGACCGGCCAGGGTGGTCTCGGTTTGCCCGACCCGTTGCCCCTGACTGGTCAATGCCTGTCTCACCTTTTCTGAGTCTGCGGGATCCATGGTCGGATTATTCTGACACGACTCAGCTGAGTCGGTGAAAAACAGATCCCAGAAATGCAGGCTCAGAAGAGGAAAACAATCTCGATTTATTTTTGGTGATAAACCGATTGCAAAAAGCTTGCTCGCAGGCAAGTAGGCGAAATTTACAGAGGTGTCCCTGCACACAGGCGAGGGACACGGAAGTAACAAAAGGCACTTGCAAAAGGCAAGGAGGAATTGGAAAACACAAATCTCCTGCAAAAGGCAGGGAACACGAATGTAACAAAAAGCGCTTGCAACTGCAAGGAAAACTAACATAACCAAAATCGCTTGCAAACGGCAAGGAGAACTAACGTAACAAAAAACACTTGCTAACAGCAAGGACTAGAAAAAACGAAATCACTTGCAACCGGCAAGGACGACACGAAATGCACACGGAATCAATCACACGAGAATAACAACAAAAGGCGACGCGGAAACACACACGTGAATACTAGTAAACTAAAGACGACGGCAGATTCAAACAACTTTACCAACAGGGAAACGCGGAGAACACTTGGACATGAAGATGAGCAAATAATAATCCGACAGCTGGCTGTGCTGCTCGGAGTCCTTTTAAAGCCATGATTGCAAACGCGATGCAGGTGCGGGGCTGGGGAACGCCCCCCTCGTTGGTAGCACTGGAACACACACACACAAAAGCACAACAGGCTGAGAACCGAACCATGACAAGAATCATCATCCGGATGCCAAAATAAACTAAATACAGCAAAAGATTTGAGTGCACAACGTTTGGTTTAGGTTTGACAGCCATAATCACCTTTTTATTGCTTTAAATGCGTTTTTAGCGCATGATTGTACATTTGAGCTGAATGTGTCAAAATCTTAAAAATTAACAGGTGCCCAAGCAATTTCATGCTAGAATCATCATCCGGATGCCAAAATAAACTAAATACAGCAAAAGATTTGAGTGCACAACGTTTGGTTTAGGTTTGACAGCCATAATCACCTTTTTATTGCTTTAAATGCGTTTTTAGCGCATGATTGTACATTTGAGCTGAATGTGTCAAAATCTTAAAAATTAACAGGTGCCCAAGCAATTTCATGCTAGAATCATCATCCGGATGCCAAAATAAACTAAATACAGCAAAAGATTTGAGTGCACAACGTTTGGTTTAGGTTTGACAGCCATAATCAGCAATTGTGTACATTTGAGCTGAATGTGTCAAAATCTTAAAAATTAACAGGTGCCCAAGCAATTTCATGCTAGAATCATCATCCGGATGCCAAAATAAACTAAATACAGCAAAAGATTTGAGTGCACAACGTTTGGTTTAGGTTTGACAGCCATAATCACCTTTTTATTGCTTTAAATGCGTTTTTAGCGCATGATTGTACATTTGAGCTGAATGTGTCAAAATCTTACAAATTAACAGGTGCCCAAACAATTTCATGCTAGAATCATCATCCGGATGCCAAAATAAACTAAATACAGCAAAAGATTTGAGTGCACAACGTTTGGTTTAGATTTGACAGCCATAATCAGCAATTGTGTACATTTGAGCTGAATGTGTCAAAATCTTAAAAATTAACAGGTGCCCAAGCAATTTCATGCTAGAATCATCATCCGGATGCCAAAATAAACTAAATACAGCAAAAGATTTGAGTGCACAACGTTTGGTTTAGGTTTGACAGCCATAATCACCTTTTTATTGCTTTAAATGCGTTTTTAGCGCATGATTGTACATTTGAGCTGAATGTGTCAAAATCTTACAAATTAACAGGTGCCCAAGCAATTTCATGCTAGAATCATCATCCGGATGCCAAAATAAACTAAATACAGCAAAAGATTTGAGTGCACAACGTTTGGTTTAGGTTTGACAGCCATAATCAGCAATTGTGTACATTTGAGCTGAATGTGTCAAAATCTTAAAAATTAACAAGTGCCCAAGCAATTTCATGCTAGAATCATCATCCGGATGCCAAAATAAACTAAATACAGCAAAAGATTTGAGTGCACAACGTTTGGTTTAGGTTTGACAGCCATAATCACCTTTTTATTGCTTTAAATGCGTTTTTAGCGCATGATTGTACATTTGAGCTGAATGTGTCAAAATCTTAAAAATTAACAGGTGCCCAAGCAATTTCATGCTAGAATCATCATCCGGATGCCAAAATAAACTAAATACAGCAAAAGATTTGAGTGCACAACGTTTGGTTTAGGTTTGACAGCCATAATCACCTTTTTATTGCTTTAAATGCGTTTTTAGCGCATGATTGTACATTTGAGCTGAATGTGTCAAAATCTTAAAAATTAACAGGTGCCCAAGTAATTTCATGCTAGAATCATCAACCGGATGCCAAAATAAACTAAATACAGCAAAAGATTTGAGTGCACAACGTTTGGTTTAGATTTGACAGCCATAATCAGCAATTGTGTACATTTGAGCTGAATGTGTCAAAATCTTAAAAATTAACAGGTGCCCAAGCAATTTCATGCTAGAATCATCATCCGGATGCCAAAATAAACTAAATACAGCAAAAGATTTGAGTGCACAACGTTTGGTTTAGGTTTGACAGCCATAATCAGCAATTGTGTACATTTGAGCTGAATGTGTCAAAATCTTAAAAATTAACAGGTGCCCAAGCAATTTCATGCTAGAATCATCATCCGGATGCCAAAATAAACTAAATACAGCAAAAGATTTGAGTGCACAACGTTTGGTTTAGGTTTGACAGCCATAATCACCTTTTTATTGCTTTAAATGCGTTTTTAGCGCATGATTGTACATTTGAGCTGAATGTGTCAAAATCTTAAAAATTAACAGGTGCCCAAACAATTTCATGCTAGAATCATCATCCGGATGCCAAAATAAACTAAATACAGCAAAAGATTTGAGTGCACAACGTTTGGTTTAGATTTGACAGCCATAATCAGCAATTGTGTACATTTGAGCTGAATGTGTCAAAATCTTAAAAATTAACAGGTGCCCAAGCAATTTCATGCTAGAATCATCATCCGGATGCCAAAATAAACTAAATACAGCAAAAGATTTGAGTGCACAACGTTTGGTTTAGGTTTGACAGCCATAATCACCTTTTTATTGCTTTAAATGCGTTTTTAGCGCATGATTGTACATTTGAGCTGAATGTGTCAAAATCTTACAAATTAACAGGTGCCCAAGCAATTTCATGCTAGAATCATCATCCGGATGCCAAAATAAACTAAATACAGCAAAAGATTTGAGTGCACAACGTTTGGTTTAGGTTTGACAGCCATAATCAGCAATTGTGTACATTTGAGCTGAATGTGTCAAAATCTTAAAAATTAACAAGTGCCCAAGCAATTTCATGCTAGAATCATCATCCGGATGCCAAAATAAACTAAATACAGCAAAAGATTTGAGTGCACAACGTTTGGTTTAGGTTTGACAGCCATAATCACCTTTTTATTGCTTTAAATGCGTTTTTAGCGCATGATTGTACATTTGAGCTGAATGTGTCAAAATCTTAAAAATTAACAGGTGCCCAAGCAATTTCATGCTAGAATCATCATCCGGATGCCAAAATAAACTAAATACAGCAAAAGATTTGAGTGCACAACGTTTGGTTTAGATTTGAAAGCCATAATCAGCAATTGTGTACATTTGAGCTGAATGTGTCAAAATCTTAAAAATTAACAGGTGCCCAAGCAATTTCATGCTAGAATCATCATCCGGATGCCAAAATAAACTAAATACAGCAAAAGATTTGAGTGCACAACGTTTGGTTTAGGTTTGACAGCCATAATCAGCAATTGTGTACATTTGAGCTGAATGTGTCAAAATCTTAAAAATTAACAGGTGCCCAAGCAATTTCATGCTAGAATCATCATCCGGATGCCAAAATAAACTAAATACAGCAAAAGATTTGAGTGCACAACGTTTGGTTTAGGTTTGACAGCCATAATCACCTTTTTATTGCTTTAAATGCGTTTTTAGCGCATGATTGTACATTTGAGCTGAATGTGTCAAAATCTTAAAAATTAACAGGTGCCCAAACAATTTCATGCTAGAATCATCATCCGGATGCCAAAATAAACTAAATACAGCAAAAGATTTGAGTGCACAACGTTTGGTTTAGATTTGACAGCCATAATCAGCAATTGTGTACATTTGAGCTGAATGTGTCAAAATCTTAAAAATTAACAGGTGCCCAAGCAATTTCATGCTAGAATCATCATCCGGATGCCAAAATAAACTAAATACAGCAAAAGATTTGAGTGCACAACGTTTGGTTTAGGTTTGACAGCCATAATCACCTTTTTATTGCTTTAAATGCGTTTTTAGCGCATGATTGTACATTTGAGCTGAATGTGTCAAAATCTTACAAATTAACAGGTGCCCAAGCAATTTCATGCTAGAATCATCATCCGGATGCCAAAATAAACTAAATACAGCAAAAGATTTGAGTGCACAACGTTTGGTTTAGGTTTGACAGCCATAATCAGCAATTGTGTACATTTGAGC
The DNA here is from genome assembly GCF_051991245.1 of Festucalex cinctus. Lineage (NCBI taxonomy): Eukaryota > Metazoa > Chordata > Actinopteri > Syngnathiformes > Syngnathidae > Festucalex > Festucalex cinctus. The sequence continues at coordinate 153,142 of NW_027520312.1, forward strand.
TGAATGTGTCAAAATCTTAAAAATTAACAAGTGCCCAAGCAATTTCATGCTAGAATCATCATCCGGATGCCAAAATAAACTAAATACAGCAAAAGATTTGAGTGCACAACGTTTGGTTTAGGTTTGACAGCCATAATCACCTTTTTATTGCTTTAAATGCGTTTTTAGCGCATGATTGTACATTTGAGCTGAATGTGTCAAAATCTTAAAAATTAACAGGTGCCCAAGCAATTTCATGCTAGAATCATCATCCGGATGCCAAAATAAACTAAATACAGCAAAAGATTTGAGTGCACAACGTTTGGTTTAGGTTTGACAGCCATAATCACCTTTTTATTGCTTTAAATGCGTTTTTAGCGCATGATTGTACATTTGAGCTGAATGTGTCAAAAACTTAAAAATTAACAGGTGCCCAAGCAATTTCATGCTAGAATCATCATCCGGATGCCAAAATAAACTAAAAACAGCAAAAGATTTGAGTGCACAACGTTTCGTTTAGATTTGACACCCATAATCAGCAATTGTGTACATTTGAGCTGAATGTGTCAAAATCTTAAAAATTAACAGGTGCCCAAGCAATTTCATGCTAGAATCATCATCCGGATGCCAAAATAAACTAAATACAGCAAAAGATTTGAGTGCACAACGTTTGGTTTAGGTTTGACAGCCATAATCAGCAATTGTGTACATTTGAGCTGAATGTGTCAAAATCTTAAAAATTAACAGGTGCCCAAGCAATTTCATGCTAGAATCATCATCCGGATGCCAAAATAAACTAAATACAGCAAAAGATTTGAGTGCACAGCGTTTGGTTTAGATTTGACAGCCATAATCAGCAATTGTGTACATTTGAGCTGAATGTGTCAAAATCTTAAAAATTAACAGGTGCCCAAGCAATTTCATGCTAGAATCATCATCCGGATGCCAAAATAAACTAAATACAGCAAAAGATTTGAGTGCACAACGTTTGGTTTAGGTTTGACAGCCATAATCACCTTTTTATTGCTTTAAATGCGTTTTTAGCGCATGATTGTACATTTGAGCTGAATGTGTCAAAATCTTAAAAATTAACAGGTGCCCAAGCAATTTCATGCTAGAATCATCATCCGGATGCCAAAATAAACTAAATACAGCAAAAGATTTGAGTGCACAACGTTTGGTTTAGGTTTGACAGCCATAATCACCTTTTTATTGCTTTAAATGCGTTTTTAGCGCATGATTGTACATTTGAGCTGAATGTGTCAAAATCTTAAAAATTAACAGGTGCCCAAGCAATTTCATGCTAGAATCATCATCCGGATGCCAAAATAAACTAAATACAGCAAAAGATTTGAGTGCACAACGTTTGGTTTAGATTTGACAGCCATAATCAGCAATTGTGTACATTTGAGCTGAATGTGTCAAAATCTTAAAAATTAACAGGTGCCCAAGCAATTTCATGCTAGAATCATCATCCGGATGCCAAAATAAATTAAATACAGCAAAAGATTTGAGTGCACAACGTTTGGTTTAGGTTTGACAGCCATAATCACCTTTTTATTGCTTTAAATGCGTTTTTAGCGCATGATTGTACATTTCAGCTGAATGTGTCAAAATCTTAAAAATTAACAGGTGCCCAAGCAATTTCATGCTAGAATCATCATCCGGATGCCAAAATAAACTAAATACAGCAAAAGATTTGAGCGCACAACGTTTGGTTTAGATTTGACAGCCATAATCAGCAATTGTGTACATTTGAGCTGAATGTGTCAAAATCTTAAAAATTAACAGGTGCCCAAGCAATTTCATGCTAGAATCATCATCCGGATGCCAAAATAAACTAAATACAGCAAAAGATTTGAGTGCACAACGTTTGGTTTAGGTTTGACAGCCATAATCACCTTTTTATTGCTTTAAATGCGTTTTTAGCGCATGATTGTACATTTGAGCTGAATGTGTCAAAATCTTAAAAATTAACGTGCCCAAGCAATTTCATGCTAGAATCATCATCCGGATGCCAAAATAAACTAAATACAGCAAAAGATTTGAGTGCACAACGTTTGGTTTAGATTTGACAGCCATAATCAGCAATTGTGTACATTTGAGCTGAATGTGTCAAAATCTTAAAAATTAACAGGTGCCCAAGCAATTTCATGCTAGAATCATCATCCGGATGCCAAAATAAACTAAATACAGCAAAAGATTTGAGTGCACAACGTTTGGTTTAGGTTTGACAGCCATAATCACCTTTTTATTGCTTTAAATGCGTTTTTAGCGCATGATTGTACATTTGAGCTGAATGTGTCAAAATCTTAAAAATTAACAGGTGCCCAAGCAATTTCATGCTAGAATCATCATCCAGATGCCAAAATAAACTAAATACAGCAAAAGATTTGAGTGCACAACGTTTGGTTTAGATTTGACAGCCATAATCAGCAATTGTGTACATTTGAGCTGAATGTGTCAAAATCTTAAAAATTAACAGGTGCCCAAGCAATTTCATGCTAGAATCATCATCCGGATGCCAAAATAAACTAAATACAGCAAAAGATTTGAGTGCACAACGTTTGGTTTAGGTTTGACAGCCATAATCACCTTTTTATTGCTTTAAATGCGTTTTTAGCGCATGATTGTACATTTGAGCTGAATGTGTCAAAATCTTAAAAATTAACAGGTGCCCAAGCAATTTCATGCTAGAATCATCATCCGGATGCCAAAATAAACAAAATACAGCAAAAGATTTGAGTGCACAACGTTTGGTTTAGATTTGACAGCCATAATCAGCAATTGTGTACATTTGAGCTGAATGTGTCAAAATCTTAAAAATTAACAGGTGCCCAAGCAATTTCATGCTAGAATCATCATCCGGATGCCAAAATAAACTAAATACAGCAAAAGATTTGAGTGCACAACGTTTGGTTTAGGTTTGACAGCCATAATCACCTTTTTATTGCTTTAAATGCGTTTTTAGCGCATGATTGTACATTTGAGCTGAATGTGTCAAAATCTTAAAAATTAACAGGTGCCCAAGCAATTTCATGCTAGAATCATCATCCGGATGCCAAAATAAACTAAATACAGCAAAAGATTTGAGTGCACAACGTTTGGTTTAGATTTGAAAGCCATAATCAGCAATTGTGTACATTTGAGCTGAATGTGTCAAAATCTTAAAAATTAACAGGTGCCCAAGCAATTTCATGCTAGAATCATCATCCGGATGCCAAAATAAACTAAATACAGCAAAAGATTTGAGTGCACAACGTTTGGTTTAGGTTTGACAGCCATAATCACCTTTTTATTGCTTTAAATGCGTTTTTAGCGCATGATTGTACATTTGAGCTGAATGTGTCAAAATCTTAAAAATTAACAGGTGCCCAAGCAATTTCATGCTAGAATCATCATCCGGATGCCAAAATAAACTAAATACAGCAAAAGATTTGAGTGCACAACGTTTGGTTTAGATTTGACAGCCATAATCAGCAATTGTGTACATTTGAGGTGAATGTGTCAAAATCTTAAAAATTAACAGGTGCCCAAGCAATTTCATGCTAGAATCATCATCCGGATGCCAAAATAAACTAAATACAGCAAAAGATTTGAGTGCACAACGTTTGGTTTAGATTTGACAGCCATAATCAGCAATTGTGTACATTTGAGCTGAATGTGTCAAAATCTTAAAAATTAACAGGTGCCCAAGCAATTTCATGCTAGAATCATCATCCGGATGCCAAAATAAACTAAATACAGCAAAAGATTTGAGTGCACAACGTTTGGTTTAGATTTGACAGCCATAATCAGCAATTGTGTACATTTGAGGTGAATGTGTCAAAATCTTAAAAATTAACAGGTGCCCAAGCAATTTCATGCTAGAATCATCATCCGGATGCCAAAATAAACTAAATACAGCAAAAGATTTGAGTGCACAACGTTTGGTTTAGGTTTGACAGCCATAATCACCTTTTTATTGCTTTAAATGCGTTTTTAGCGCATGATTGTACATTTGAGCTGAATGTGTCAAAATCTTAAAAATTAACAGGTGCCCAAGCAATTTCATGCTAGAATCATCATCCGGATGCCAAAATAAACTAAATACAGCAAAAGATTTGAGTGCACAACGTTTGGTTTAGATTTGACAGCCATAATCAGCAATTGTGTACATTTGAGCTGAATGTGTCAAAATCTTAAAAATTAACAGGTGCCCAAGCAATTTCATGCTAGAATCATCATCCGGATGCCAAAATAAACTAAATACAGCAAAAGATTTGAGTGCACAACGTTTGGTTTAGGTTTGACAGCCATAATCACCTTTTTATTGCTTTAAATGCGTTTTTAGCGCATGATTGTACATTTGAGCTGAATGTGTCAAAATCTTAAAAATTAACAGGTGCCCAAGCAATTTCATGCTAGAATCATCATCCGGATGCCAAAATAAACAAAATACAGCAAAAGATTTGAGTGCACAACGTTTGGTTTAGATTTGACAGCCATAATCAGCAATTGTGTACATTTGAGCTGAATGTGTCAAAATCTTAAAAATTAACAGGTGCCCAAGCAATTTCATGCTAGAATCATCATCCGGATGCCAAAATAAACTAAATACAGCAAAAGATTTGAGTGCACAACGTTTGGTTTAGATTTGACAGCCATAATCAGCAATTGTGTACATTTGAGCTGAATGTGTCAAAATCTTAAAAATTAACAGGTGCCCAAGCAATTTCATGCTAGAATCATCATCCGGATGCCAAAATAAACTAAATACAGCAAAAGATTTGAGTGCACAACGTTTGGTTTAGGTTTGACAGCCATAATCACCTTTTTATTGCTTTAAATGCGTTTTTAGCGCATGATTGTACATTTGAGCTGAATGTGTCAAAATCTTAAAAATTAACAGGTGCCCAAGCAATTTCATGCTAGAATCATCATCCGGATGCCAAAATAAACTAAATACAGCAAAAGATTTGAGTGCACAACGTTTGGTTTAGATTTGACAGCCATAATCAGCAATTGTGTACATTTGAGGTGAATGTGTCAAAATCTTAAAAATTAACAGGTGCCCAAGCAATTTCATGCTAGAATCATCATCCGGATGCCAAAATAAACTAAATACAGCAAAAGATTTGAGTGCACAACGTTTGGTTTAGATTTGACAGCCATAATCAGCAATTGTGTACATTTGAGCTGAATGTGTCAAAATCTTAAAAATTAACAGGTGCCCAAGCAATTTCATACTAGAATCATCATCCGGATGCCAAAATAAACTAAATACAGCAAAAGATTTGAGTGCACAACGTTTGGTTTAGGTTTGACAGCCATAATCACCTTTTTATTGCTTTAAATGCGTTTTTAGCGCATGATTGTACATTTGAGCTGAATGTGTCAAAATCTTAAAAATTAACAGGTGCCCAAGCAATTTCATGCTAGAATCATCATCCGGATGCCAAAATAAACTAAATACAGCAAAAGATTTGAGTGCACAACGTTTGGTTTAGGTTTGACAGCCATAATCACCTTTTTATTGCTTTAAATGCGTTTTTAGCGCATGATTGTACATTTGAGCTGAATGTGTCAAAATCTTAAAAATTAACAGGTGCCCAAGCAATTTCATGCTAGAATCATCATCCGGATGCCAAAATAAACTAAATACAGCAAAAGATTTGAGTGCACAACGTTTGGTTTAGATTTGACAGCCATAATCAGCAATTGTGTACATTTGAGCTGAATGTGTCAAAATCTTAAAAATTAACAGGTGCCCAAGCAATTTCATGCTAGAATCATCATCCGGATGCCAAAATAAACTAAATACAGCAAAAGATTTGAGTGCACAACGTTTGGTTTAGGTTTGACAGCCATAATCACCTTTTTATTGCTTTAAATGCGTTTTTAGCGCATGATTGTACATTTCAGCTGAATGTGTCAAAATCTTAAAAATTAACAGGTGCCCAAGCAATTTCATGCTAGAATCATCATCCGGATGCCAAAATAAACTAAATACAGCAAAAGATTTGAGCGCACAACGTTTGGTTTAGATTTGACAGCCATAATCAGCAATTGTGTACATTTGAGCTGAATGTGTCAAAATCTTAAAAATTAACAGGTGCCCAAGCAATTTCATGCTAGAATCATCATCCGGATGCCAAAATAAACTAAATACAGCAAAAGATTTGAGTGCACAACGTTTGGTTTAGGTTTGACAGCCATAATCACCTTTTTATTGCTTTAAATGCGTTTTTAGCGCATGATTGTACATTTGAGCTGAATGTGTCAAAATCTTAAAAATTAACGTGCCCAAGCAATTTCATGCTAGAATCATCATCCGGATGCCAAAATAAACTAAATACAGCAAAAGATTTGAGTGCACAACGTTTGGTTTAGATTTGACAGCCATAATCAGCAATTGTGTACATTTGAGCTGAATGTGTCAAAATCTTAAAAATTAACAGGTGCCCAAGCAATTTCATGCTAGAATCATCATCCGGATGCCAAAATAAACTAAATACAGCAAAAGATTTGAGTGCACAACGTTTGGTTTAGGTTTGACAGCCATAATCACCTTTTTATTGCTTTAAATGCGTTTTTAGCGCATGATTGTACATTTGAGCTGAATGTGTCAAAATCTTAAAAATTAACAGGTGCCCAAGCAATTTCATGCTAGAATCATCATCCGGATGCCAAAATAAACTAAATACAGCAAAAGATTTGAGTGCACAACGTTTGGTTTAGATTTGACAGCCATAATCAGCAATTGTGTACATTTGAGCTGAATGTGTCAAAATCTTAAAAATTAACAGGTGCCCAAGCAATTTCATGCTAGAATCATCATCCGGATGCCAAAATAAACTAAATACAGCAAAAGATTTGAGTGCACAACGTTTGGTTTTGGTTTGACAGCCATAATCACCTTTTTATTGCTTTAAATGCGTTTTTAGCGCATGATTGTACATTTGAGCTGAATGTGTCAAAATCTTAAAAATTAACAGGTGCCCAAGCAATTTCATGCTAGAATCATCATCCGGATGCCAAAATAAACTAAATACAGCAAAAGATTTGAGTGCACAACGTTTGGTTTAGATTTGACAGCCATAATCAGCAATTGTGTACATTTGAGCTGAATGTGTCAAAATCTTAAAAATTAACAGGTGCCCAAGCAATTTCATGCTAGAATCATCATCCGGATGCCAAAATAAACTAAATACAGCAAAAGATTTGAGTGCACAACGTTTGGTTTAGGTTTGACAGCCATAATCACCTTTTTATTGCTTTAAATGCGTTTTTAGCGCATGATTGTACATTTGAGCTGAATGTGTCAAAATCTTAAAAATTAACGTGCCCAAGCAATTTCATGCTAGAATCATCATCCGGATGCCAAAATAAACTAAATACAGCAAAAGATTTGAGTGCACAACGTTTGGTTTAGATTTGACAGCCATAATCAGCAATTGTGTACATTTGAGCTGAATGTGTCAAAATCTTAAAAATTAACAGGTGCCCAAGCAATTTCATGCTAGAATCATCATCCGGATGCCAAAATAAACTAAATACAGCAAAAGATTTGAGTGCACAACGTTTGGTTTAGGTTTGACAGCCATAATCACCTTTTTATTGCTTTAAATGCGTTTTTAGCGCATGATTGTACATTTGAGCTGAATGTGTCAAAATCTTAAAAATTAACAGGTGCCCAAGCAATTTCATGCTAGAATCATCATCCGGATGCCAAAATAAACTAAATACAGCAAAAGATTTGAGTGCACAACGTTTGGTTTAGATTTGACAGCCATAATCAGCAATTGTGTACATTTGAGCTGAATGTGTCAAAATCTTAAAAATTAACAGGTGCCCAAGCAATTTCATGCTAGAATCATCATCCGGATGCCAAAATAAACTAAATACAGCAAAAGATTTGAGTGCACAACGTTTGGTTTAGGTTTGACAGCCATAATCACCTTTTTATTGCTTTAAATGCGTTTTTAGCGCATGATTGTACATTTGAGCTGAATGTGTCAAAATCTTAAAAATTAACAGGTGCCCAAGCAATTTCATGCTAGAATCATCATCCGGATGCCAAAATAAACAAAATACAGCAAAAGATTTGAGTGCACAACGTTTGGTTTAGATTTGACAGCCATAATCAGCAATTGTGTACATTTGAGCTGAATGTGTCAAAATCTTAAAAATTAACAGGTGCCCAAGCAATTTCATGCTAGAATCATCATCCGGATGCCAAAATAAACTAAATACAGCAAAAGATTTGAGTGCACAACGTTTGGTTTAGATTTGACAGCCATAATCAGCAATTGTGTACATTTGAGCTGAATGTGTCAAAATCTTAAAAATTAACAGGTGCCCAAGCAATTTCATGCTAGAATCATCATCCGGATGCCAAAATAAACTAAATACAGCAAAAGATTTGAGTGCACAACGTTTGGTTTAGGTTTGACAGCCATAATCAGCAATTGTGTACATTTGAGCTGAATGTGTCAAAATCTTAAAAATTAACAGGTGCCCAAGCAATTTCATGCTAGAATCATCATCCGGATGCCAAAATAAACTAAATACAGCAAAAGATTTGAGTGCACAGCGTTTGGTTTAGATTTGACAGCCATAATCAGCAATTGTGTACATTTGAGCTGAATGTGTCAAAATCTTAAAAATTAACAGGTGCCCAAGCAATTTCATGCTAGAATCATCATCCGGATGCCAAAATAAACTAAATACAGCAAAAGATTTGAGTGCACAACGTTTGGTTTAGGTTTGACAGCCATAATCACCTTTTTATTGCTTTAAATGCGTTTTTAGCGCATGATTGTACATTTGAGCTGAATGTGTCAAAATCTTAAAAATTAACAGGTGCCCAAGCAATTTCATGCTAGAATCATCATCCGGATGCCAAAATAAACTAAATACAGCAAAAGATTTGAGCGCACAACGTTTGGTTTAGATTTGACAGCCATAATCAGCAATTGTGTACATTTGAGCTGAATGTGTCAAAATCTTAAAAATTAACAGGTGCCCAAGCAATTTCATGCTAGAATCATCATCCGGATGCCAAAATAAATTAAATACAGCAAAAGATTTGAGTGCACAACGTTTGGTTTAGGTTTGACAGCCATAATCACCTTTTTATTGCTTTAAATGCGTTTTTAGCGCATGATTGTACATTTCAGCTGAATGTGTCAAAATCTTAAAAATTAACAGGTGCCCAAGCAATTTCATGCTAGAATCATCATCCGGATGCCAAAATAAACTAAATACAGCAAAAGATTTGAGCGCACAACGTTTGGTTTAGATTTGACAGCCATAATCAGCAATTGTGTACATTTGAGCTGAATGTGTCAAAATCTTAAAAATTAACAGGTGCCCAAGCAATTTCATGCTAGAATCATCATCCGGATGCCAAAATAAACTAAATACAGCAAAAGATTTGAGTGCACAACGTTTGGTTTAGGTTTGACAGCCATAATCACCTTTTTATTGCTTTAAATGCGTTTTTAGCGCATGATTGTACATTTGAGCTGAATGTGTCAAAATCTTAAAAATTAACGTGCCCAAGCAATTTCATGCTAGAATCATCATCCGGATGCCAAAATAAACTAAATACAGCAAAAGATTTGAGTGCACAACGTTTGGTTTAGGTTTGACAGCCATAATCAGCAATTGTGTACATTTGAGCTGAATGTGTCAAAATCTTAAAAATTAACAGGTGCCCAAGCAATTTCATGCTAGAATCATCATCCGGATGCCAAAATAAACTAAATACAGCAAAAGATTTGAGCGCACAACGTTTGGTTTAGATTTGACAGCCATAATCAGCAATTGTGTACATTTGAGCTGAATGTGTCAAAATCTTAAAAATTAACAGGTGCCCAAGCAATTTCATGCTAGAATCATCATCCGGATGCCAAAATAAACTAAATACAGCAAAAGATTTGAGTGCACAACGTTTGGTTTAGGTTTGACAGCCATAATCACCTTTTTATTGCTTTAAATGCGTTTTTAGCGCATGATTGTACATTTGAGCTGAATGTGTCAAAATCTTAAAAATTAACGTGCCCAAGCAATTTCATGCTAGAATCATCATCCGGATGCCAAAATAAACTAAATACAGCAAAAGATTTGAGTGCACAACGTTTGGTTTAGATTTGACAGCCATAATCAGCAATTGTGTACATTTGAGCTGAATGTGTCAAAATCTTAAAAATTAACAGGTGCCCAAGCAATTTCATGCTAGAATCATCATCCGGATGCCAAAATAAACTAAATACAGCAAAAGATTTGAGTGCACAACGTTTGGTTTAGGTTTGACAGCCATAATCACCTTTTTATTGCTTTAAATGCGTTTTTAGCGCATGATTGTACATTTGAGCTGAATGTGTCAAAATCTTAAAAATTAACAGGTGCCCAAGCAATTTCATGCTAGAATCATCATCCGGATGCCAAAATAAACTAAATACAGCAAAAGATTTGAGTGCACAACGTTTGGTTTAGATTTGACAGCCATAATCAGCAATTCTGTACATTTGAGCTGAATGTGTCAAAATCTTAAAAATTAACAGGTGCCCAAGCAATTTCATGCGAGAATCATCATCCGGATGCCAAAATAAACTAAATACAGCAAAAGATTTGAGTGCACAACGTTTGGTTTAGGTTTGACAGCCATAATCACCTTTTTATTGCTTTAAATGCGTTTGTAGCGCATGATTGTACATTTGAGCTGAATGTGTCAAAATCTTAAAAATTAACAGGTGCCTGTTATGCCCCAATAACGAGCGGACAACGGCTTGTGCTCACTGAACTTTTATTGTCTCATTTCAACAACTCTCTTGGGCCCGGTCGCCGTGACGTCACCACCCCGTGACCATAAACAATGGCTTAAAGCCATACACCACATTTACCCCCCCCTTTCAAAGAAGTGCAAACCAATCGCAAATAACATAACATTAACAAAGACTTAAACGTAAATGGCCTGACTGGATGAACTGGGTAGACTACCAGTTCACCCGCATAACCTTGTGGAATATTCTGCCACGTGACAGGCTATGCACTAAACTTCAGTGGCCCTGAACTTTTAAACATAGTCCTGGAGGTACAGAGGTCTCCGGCGGACCCGGGCCGGGCGTGGCTCAAAACGCACGGGTCCAACTGGTGCATTCAGCTCAGGTGGGTCTGCTACTGGGGCCCCCGGGTGTGCAGAGGAAAAGTCCCAGTCCACCTGATCCGGTTCAGCTGCAGCCTTCCCGTCAGGGGCCGGTGGTGAAGCAACTCGTCTAAGACGGCTGGCGTGCCACCGTGAGCCATCAGTCAGACGGAATGTGGCTGGTCCCAGCTGCTCTGTGATCTGCTGAGGCTCCGACCAAAACGAAAGCAATTTGTGTGGTCGGCTGGGTCTACGGATCCGGACCCAATCTGAAACTGCGAGTGCGGGGTGTCTCACCCGACGCACCCTGTCGTAGCGCTGTTTCATGCGACGCTGCTGCTCTGCCACTCTGTCACTTGGAGGTGTTGCCACTCCTGGAGTGGGTTGTTGAGGAGGCCGTAGACGATCCAAAGGAAGTTGGAGTTCCCGACCCAGCATGAGGAGTGCTGGGGAGCAACCTGTGGTGGCATGAGGCGTCGCTCTGTAGTGCAGCAGGGTGTTCTGCAGTGCTGCTAAAAATGGAAAATGATCAGCAAGGTGTGCTCTGAGTCCATTCTTAAGGGTCTGGTTAAACCTCTCTACGCCCCCGTTGGCTTGTGGGTGATACAGGGCAGTCCTGACATGTTTGATCCCCCTCCTCTCCGCGAAGGAGGCGAAATCCGCTGAGATGAACTGAGGCCCGTTGTCGGTGGTGATGGTGTCGGGCACACCCCAGCGGGCGAAGAGAGAAGAGAGGAAGTCAGTGACGACCTGGGTGGTTACAGACCCAACAGGATGCACTTCCGGCCATTTGGAGTGCAGGTCATAGGCCACCAGGAGGAACCGCTGATGCTGGGGAACGCCGTGCAGGTCCCCACAGATGTCCACCTGGATGTGGGACCACGGAGCAGCTGGCCACGGGAGGGGCTGCAAAGGCGGTGGCGGTGTCATGCCCGTCTTGCCACTGGTGAGGCAGGCCACACAATCCTTCACCATGGTCTCGATGTCCCTGTCGATACCCGGCCACCAAACCAAACCCCTGCAGCGCTGTTTCACTCTCACGACTCCCAGGTGGCCCTCGTGGACCATGGCCAGGATGCGCCCCCGCAGAGCACCGGGAATCACTGCACACAGTCCCCTCGCTATACAGACGTCACCCCAACAGGAAAGGTCACTTCTGACCCGGTGGTAGGCAGCCAGCTCCTCCGGCACCTTAGCTGGCCATCCCTCCTGGATGAAGGTACGAAGCTGGGAGAACAATGGGTCCTGCGCAGACGCTGTCTGGAGATCCCGCAGAGATACAGCAGCCTGGAGGGGTTCGTGCAGCATGAGGACCAGCTCCGACTCAGAGTGGTCGTTGACAGGATCAGGCGAGGAGCTGGGTGTGGCCCGAGAGAGCATGTCAGCCACCACGTTGTCCCTGCCTGGTGTGAAAATCATCTTGAAGTTATAAGCCTGCAATCTCTCCGACCACCGGTACAAACGGAGCGGCTTGTGCCCCGAACCAGTTGTGGCAAGGAGGGCCGTGAGGGCCTGGTGATCCGTGCGAAGCGTGAAACGTCGACCGTATAGGTACATGTGCCACCGTTCACACGCCCAGACGCAAGCCAGGGCCTCCCTTTCCCCCACGGAGTACTTCTGCTCAGTCGGGGTGAGTGACCTCGAAGCAAACGCCACAGGGCGTTCAGTCCCACCCTGGAGCTGGGACAGGACGGCGCCGACGGCGGTGTTAGAAGCGTCGCAGGTCACAAACGTGGGGCTCTGCAGGTCGAAATGGGCCAGCACCGGTGGGGAGGTGAGTTGTGCCTTCAGCCGGCGGACCGCAGCTGAGCACTCAGGCGTCCAGGACCAGGGCGCGTCCTGTTTGAGGAGAGCACGCAGCGGGGCAGTGGTCTCCGAATAACGAGGCAGAAACCGCAGGTAGAACGCTGTCATCCCGAGGAAGGATGACAACTGGGCGGGACAGGAGGGCTCAGGCAGGCACAGAACAGCGTCAACGTTGGAATGGAGCGGGCTCAAGCCGTCTGCGGTCAGGCGGAAACCCACGAACTCAATGACTGAAGAAGCAAAAATGCACTTGTCCCCATTAAGTGTGAGGTTGTGGCGAGCGAGCACGTCAAGTACCATGGCGAGGCGGACATTGTGCAGCTCAGATGTCGCTCCATGCACCACGATGTCATCCAGGTACACGACTACCCCCGGGATGCCAGCGAAGATGGTGGACATAATCTTTTGGAAACAGCTGGGAGCGGAGCTAAGTCCAAAAGGCATGCGAGTGTACCTGAAAACCCCTATGTGGGTCACAAAAGCAGTGAGGTTGCGGCTCTCGAGGTGGAGAGGAACCTGCAGGTAGCCCTGTCGGAGGTCAAGCTTGGAGAAGACCGTAGACCCGTGAAACTTGGCCGAAAGCTCCTCCGTGGTGGGTAATGGGTACTTGTCGGGGATCACTGCCTCGTTCACCCGCCTGAGGTCGAGGCAGGGCCGCAGGCCACCCGTTCTTTTCTTTGCTACGACCAGATTGGAGATCCAAGGTGAAGCGTCCACCCGCTCGATGATGCCTGCATCGAGGAGCTTGTGCAGTTCAACGGTGACATCATCACGCAGGGCCAGGGGCAGCCGCCGCAGAGGTTGGATGACTGGGGTCACAGCTGGATCCACAAGTGGCTGGTGATCAAAGCTAGTGAGGCAGCCAAGCCCCGTGAACAGGGATGGCCAGCGGTGTAACCATGGCGTGGCCACCGTCAGTATGGTGGCACCCAGGTTATCAGCGATGGAGAAGCCCAGGGCGCAGAACAGGTCGAAACCGAGGAGGTTGGCACCCTGGCGAGACACCTGGAAGGTAAATCTTGGGAGGACCGTAGAGCCATAACGCACAGCGAAGGTGGCAGTGCCCACCATGCCAATCTTAGCGTGCCCGTAGCCGTAAAGAACTTCCGCTCCAGCTTCAATCGACATCCTAGGGAAAAGTCGGCGCACTGTGGACTCGTTCAGAATGGATCTGGAAGCCGCCGTGTCTAGTAGTAGCGAAAGTTCAACACCGTCTAGTTCCACCGTGCACCACTTAAATGGTTTGGCACCGGAGCCAACTGAATGTATGGTCGTTGTAGACGAACTAGGCCGGGGGGACGCAGAGGACGGCGCAGAACGGCACACCCGGGAAAAGTGGTTCATCCTACCGCAGCGTTGGCACCGCTGCCCCGTGGCCGGGCAGCCGGGCGCTCGTGTCGGGTGAGATGGCGACCCGCAGTTCCCACAATGCTGCCGGGGTGTAGCGGCCCGGCGTCCCGCGACGTTCACCTCGAGCTCGTCGGGGGGAGGAAACGGCTCGGAGAAGAGAGGGGCCGACGGAGCTACAGCCTGCGCCAGTGCAGCGGGGAGAGGAGAGGGCGGGCCCGGAGCCGCCAGCTGAGACGTCAATTTAGCAGCCGACTCGAGCTGGAAAGCCAACTCCACTGCCTTCGAAAGAGTCGTGTCGTCCGGTGACATAAACAGTTTTTCCCGAAGTCGGGGACTGGTCGTGTGCTCTGCCAGTTGATCCCGAATCATTTCCTCCTCCAAAGTTCCAAATTTGCACAGGCTCGCCAAACCCCGGAGGTCGGCGACGTAACGGTGAACAGACTCACCCGGCCGCTGTATGCGTTGGCGAAAAACAATGCGGCGTACTATAACGCTCTGTGGAGCAGCGAAATGTCCGGACAGCAAATCCACACAGTCATCAAACTTCGGTGCGGGTCCAAGAGTTCGAAAAATCCGTTGTCCCTCGCAGCCCAGGCTGTGGATTAGCATAGCCCTTAGCCGAGCATCGCTAGCGTCGGCCAAGCCAATAGCCTCGATAAACGTCGTAAATGACTCGTACCAGCGGGGCCACGGAACCGGCGGTTCGCCAGGTAGCGTTAGAAAAGGAGGCAGGGGTGCAAGCGGATGCTCCATCCTCGTCGCCAATGTTATGCCCCAATAACGAGCGGACAACGGCTTGTGCTCACTGAACTTTTATTGTCTCATTTCAACAACTCTCTTGGGCCCGGTCGCCGTGACGTCACCACCCCGTGACCATAAACAATGGCTTAAAGCCATACACCACAGTGCCCAAGCAATTTCATGCTAGAATCATCATCCGGATGCCAAAATAAACTAAATACAGCAAAAGATTTGAGTGCACAACGTTTGGTTTAGATTTGACAGCCATAATCAGCAATTGTGTACATTTGAGCTGAATGTGTCAAAATCTTAAAAATTAACAGGTGCCCAAGCAATTTCATGCTAGAATCATCATCCGGATGCCAAAATAAACTAAATACAGCAAAAGATTTGAGTGCACAACGTTTGGTTTAGGTTTGACAGCCATAATCACCTTTTTATTGCTTTAAATGCGTTTTTAGCGCATGATTGTACATTTGAGCTGAATGTGTCAAAATCTTAAAAATTAACAGGTGCCCAAGCAATTTCATGCTAGAATCATCATCCGGATGCCAAAATAAACTAAATACAGCAAAAGATTTGAGTGCACAACGTTTGGTTTAGGTTTGACAGCCATAATCACCTTTTTATTGCTTTAAATGCGTTTTTAGCGCATGATTGTACATTTGAGCTGAATGTGTCAAAATCTTAAAAATTAACAGGTGCCCAAGCAATTTCATGCTAGAATCATCATCCGGATGCCAAAATAAACTAAATACAGCAAAAGATTTGAGTGCACAACGTTTGGTTTAGATTTGACAGCCATAATCAGCAATTGTGTACATTTGAGCTGAATGTGTCAAAATCTTAAAAATTAACAGGTGCCCAAGCAATTTCATGCTAGAATCATCATCCGGATGCCAAAATAAACTAAATACAGCAAAAGATTTGAGTGCACAACGTTTGGTTTAGATTTGACAGCCATAATCAGCAATTGTGTACATTTGAGCTGAATGTGTCAAAATCTTAAAAATTAACAGGTGCCCAAGCAATTTCATGCTAGAATCATCATCCGGATGCCAAAATAAACTAAATACAGCAAAAGATTTGAGTGCACAACGTTTGGTTTAGGTTTGACAGCCATAATCACCTTTTTATTGCTTTAAATGCGTTTTTAGCGCATGATTGTACATTTGAGCTGAATGTGTCAAAATCTTAAAAATTAACAGGTGCCCAAGCAATTTCATGCTAGAATCATCATCCGGATGCCAAAATAAACTAAATACAGCAAAAGATTTGAGTGCACAACGTTTGGTTTAGATTTGACAGCCATAATCAGCAATTGTGTACATTTGAGCTGAATGTGTCAAAATCTTAAAAATTAACAGGTGCCCAAGCAATTTCATGCTAGAATCATCATCCGGATGCCAAAATAAACTAAATACAGCAAAAGATTTGAGTGCACAACGTTTGGTTTAGATTTGACAGCCATAATCAGAAATTGTGTACATTTGAGCTGAATGTGTCAAAATCTTAAAAATTAACAGGTGCCCAAGCAATTTCATGCTAGAATCATCATCCGGATGCCAAAATAAACTAAATACAGCAAAAGATTTGAGTGCACAACGTTTGGTTTAGGTTTGACAGCCATAATCACCTTTTTATTGCTTTAAATGCGTTTTTAGCGCATGATTGTACATTTGAGCTGAATGTGTCAAAATCTTAAAAATTAACAGGTGCCGAGGCAATTTCATGCTAGAATCATCATCCGGATGCCAAAATAAACTAAATACAGCAAAAGATTTGAGTGCACAACGTTTGGTTTAGATTTGACAGCCATAATCAGCAATTGTGTACATTTGAGCTGAATGTGTCAAAATCTTAAAAATTAACAGGTGCCCAAGCAATTTCATGCTAGAATCATCATCCGGATGCCAAAATAAACTAAATACAGCAAAAGATTTGAGTGCACAACGTTTGGTTTAGATTTGACAGCCATAATCAGCAATTGTGTACATTTGAGGTGAATGTGTCAAAATCTTAAAAATTAACAGGTGCCCAAGCAATTTCATGCTAGAATCATCATCCGGATGCCAAAATAAACTAAATACAGCAAAAGATTTGAGTGCACAACGTTTGGTTTAGGTTTGACAGCCATAATCACCTTTTTATTGCTTTAAATGCGTTTTTAGCGCATGATTGTACATTTGAGCTGAATGTGTCAAAATCTTAAAAATTAACAGGTGCCCAAGCAATTTCATGCTAGAATCATCATCCGGATGCCAAAATAAACTAAATACAGCAAAAGATTTGAGTGCACAACGTTTGGTTTAGATTTGACAGCCATAATCAGCAATTGTGTACATTTGAGCTGAATGTGTCAAAATCTTAAAAATTAACAGGTGCCCAAGCAATTTCATGCTAGAATCATCATCCGGATGCCAAAATAAACTAAATACAGCAAAAGATTTGAGTGCACAACGTTTGGTTTAGGTTTGACAGCCATAATCACCTTTTTATTGCTTTAAATGCGTTTTTAGCGCATGATTGTACATTTCAGCTGAATGTGTCAAAATCTTAAAAATTAACAGGTGCCCAAGCAATTTCATGCTAGAATCATCATCCGGATGCCAAAATAAACTAAATACAGCAAAAGATTTGAGCGCACAACGTTTGGTTTAGATTTGACAGCCATAATCAGCAATTGTGTACATTTGAGCTGAATGTGTCAAAATCTTAAAAATTAACAGGTGCCCAAGCAATTTCATGCTAGAATCATCATCCGGATGCCAAAATAAACTAAATACAGCAAAAGATTTGAGTGCACAACGTTTGGTTTAGGTTTGACAGCCATAATCACCTTTTTATTGCTTTAAATGCGTTTTTAGCGCATGATTGTACATTTGAGCTGAATGTGTCAAAATCTTAAAAATTAACAGGTGCCCAAGCAATTTCATGCTAGAATCATCATCCGGATGCCAAAATAAACTAAATACAGCAAAAGATTTGAGTGCACAACGTTTGGTTTAGATTTGACAGCCATAATCAGCAATTGTGTACATTTGAGCTGAATGTGTCAAAATCTTAAAAATTAACAGGTGCCCAAGCAATTTCATGCTAGAATCATCATCCGGATGCCAAAATAAACTAAATACAGCAAAAGATTTGAGTGCACAACGTTTGGTTTTGGTTTGACAGCCATAATCACCTTTTTATTGCTTTAAATGCGTTTTTAGCGCATGATTGTACATTTGAGCTGAATGTGTCAAAATCTTAAAAATTAACAGGTGCCCAAGCAATTTCATGCTAGAATCATCATCCGGATGCCAAAATAAACTAAATACAGCAAAAGATTTGAGTGCACAACGTTTGGTTTAGATTTGACAGCCATAATCAGCAATTGTGTACATTTGAGCTGAATGTGTCAAAATCTTAAAAATTAACGGGTGCCCAAGCAATTTCATGCTAGAATCATCATCCGGATGCCAAAATAAACTAAATACAGCAAAAGATTTGAGTGCACAACGTTTGGTTTAGGTTTGACAGCCATAATCACCTTTTTATTGCTTTAAATGCGTTTTTAGCGCATGATTGTACATTTGAGCTGAATGTGTCAAAATCTTAAAAATTAACAGGTGCCCAAGCAATTTCATGCTAGAATCATCATCCGGATGCCAAAATAAACTAAATACAGCAAAAGATTTGAGTGCACAACGTTTGGTTTAGATTTGACAGCCATAATCAGCAATTGTGTACATTTGAGCTGAATGTGTCAAAATCTTAAAAATTAACAGGTGCCCAAGCAATTTCATGCTAGAATCATCATCCGGATGCCAAAATAAACTAAATACAGCAAAAGATTTGAGTGCACAACGTTTGGTTTAGGTTTGACAGCCATAATCACCTTTTTATTGCTTTAAATGCGTTTTTAGCGCATGATTGTACATTTGAGCTGAATGTGTCAAAATCTTAAAAATTAACAGGTGCCCAAGCAATTTCATGCTAGAATCATCATCCGGATGCCAAAATAAACTAAATACAGCAAAAGATTTGAGTGCACAACGTTTGGTTTAGATTTGACAGCCATAATCAGCAATTGTGTACATTTGAGCTGAATGTGTCAAAATCTTAAAAATTAACAGGTGCCCAAGCAATTTCATGCTAGAATCATCATCCGGATGCCAAAATAAACTAAATACAGCAAAAGATTTGAGTGCACAACGTTTGGTTTAGGTTTGACAGCCATAATCACCTTTTTATTGCTTTAAATGCGTTTTTAGCGCATGATTGTACATTTGAGCTGAATGTGTCAAAATCTTAAAAATTAACAGGTGCCCAAGCAATTTCATGCTAGAATCATCATCCGGATGCCAAAATAAACTAAATACAGCAAAAGATTTGAGTGCACAACGTTTGGTTTAGATTTGACAGCCATAATCAGCAATTGTGTACATTTGAGGTGAATGTGTCAAAATCTTAAAAATTAACAGGTGCCCAAGCAATTTCATGCTAGAATCATCATCCGGATGCCAAAATAAACTAAATACAGCAAAAGATTTGAGTGCACAACGTTTGGTTTAGGTTTGACAGCCATAATCACCTTTTTATTGCTTTAAATGCGTTTTTAGCGCATGATTGTACATTTGAGCTGAATGTGTCAAAATCTTACAAATTAACAGGTGCCCAAGCAATTTCATGCTAGAATCATCATCCGGATGCCAAAATAAACTAAATACAGCAAAAGATTTGAGTGCACAACGTTTGGTTTAGGTTTGACAGCCATAATCAGCAATTGTGTACATTTGAGCTGAATGTGTCAAAATCTTAAAAATTAACAAGTGCCAGAGCAATTTCATGCTAGAATCATCATCCGGATGCCAAAATAAACTAAATACAGCAAAAGATTTGAGTGCACAACGTTTGGTTTAGGTTTGACAGCCATAATCACCTTTTTATTGCTTTAAATGCGTTTTTAGCGCATGATTGTACATTTGAGCTGAATGTGTCAAAATCTTAAAAATTAACAGGTGCCCAAGCAATTTCATGCTAGAATCATCATCCGGATGCCAAAATAAACTAAATACAGCAAAAGATTTGAGTGCACAACGTTTGGTTTAGATTTGAAAGCCATAATCAGCAATTGTGTACATTTGAGCTGAATGTGTCAAAATCTTAAAAATTAACAGGTGCCCAAGCAATTTCATGCTAGAATCATCATCCGGATGCCAAAATAAACTAAATACAGCAAAAGATTTGAGTGCACAACGTTTGGTTTAGGTTTGACAGCCATAATCAGCAATTGTGTACATTTGAGCTGAATGTGTCAAAATCTTAAAAATTAACAGGTGCCCAAGCAATTTCATGCTAGAATCATCATCCGGATGCCAAAATAAACTAAATACAGCAAAAGATTTGAGTGCACAACGTTTGGTTTAGGTTTGACAGCCATAATCACCTTTTTATTGCTTTAAATGCGTTTTTAGCGCATGATTGTACATTTGAGCTGAATGTGTCAAAATCTTAAAAATTAACAGGTGCCCAAACAATTTCATGCTAGAATCATCATCCGGATGCCAAAATAAACTAAATACAGCAAAAGATTTGAGTGCACAACGTTTGGTTTAGATTTGACAGCCATAATCAGCAATTGTGTACATTTGAGCTGAATGTGTCAAAATCTTAAAAATTAACAGGTGCCCAAGCAATTTCATGCTAGAATCATCATCCGGATGCCAAAATAAACTAAATACAGCAAAAGATTTGAGTGCACAACGTTTGGTTTAGGTTTGACAGCCATAATCACCTTTTTATTGCTTTAAATGCGTTTTTAGCGCATGATTGTACATTTGAGCTGAATGTGTCAAAAACTTAAAAATTAACAGGTGCCCAAGCAATTTCATGCTAGAATCATCATCCGGATGCCAAAATAAACTAAAAACAGCAAAAGATTTGAGTGCACAACGTTTCGTTTAGATTTGACACCCATAATCAGCAATTGTGTACATTTGAGCTGAATGTGTCAAAATCTTAAAAATTAACAGGTGCCCAAGCAATTTCATGCTAGAATCATCATCCGGATGCCAAAATAAACTAAATACAGCAAAAGATTTGAGTGCACAACGTTTGGTTTAGGTTTGACAGCCATAATCAGCAATTGTGTACATTTGAGCTGAATGTGTCAAAATCTTAAAAATTAACAGGTGCCCAAGCAATTTCATGCTAGAATCATCATCCGGATGCCAAAATAAACTAAATACAGCAAAAGATTTGAGTGCACAGCGTTTGGTTTAGATTTGACAGCCATAATCAGCAATTGTGTACATTTGAGCTGAATGTGTCAAAATCTTAAAAATTAACAGGTGCCCAAGCAATTTCATGCTAGAATCATCATCCGGATGCCAAAATAAACTAAATACAGCAAAAGATTTGAGTGCACAACGTTTGGTTTAGGTTTGACAGCCATAATCACCTTTTTATTGCTTTAAATGCGTTTTTAGCGCATGATTGTACATTTGAGCTGAATGTGTCAAAATCTTAAAAATTAACAGGTGCCCAAGCAATTTCATGCTAGAATCATCATCCGGATGCCAAAATAAACTAAATACAGCAAAAGATTTGAGCGCACAACGTTTGGTTTAGATTTGACAGCCATAATCAGCAATTGTGTACATTTGAGCTGAATGTGTCAAAATCTTAAAAATTAACAGGTGCCCAAGCAATTTCATGCTAGAATCATCATCCGGATGCCAAAATAAATTAAATACAGCAAAAGATTTGAGTGCACAACGTTTGGTTTAGGTTTGACAGCCATAATCACCTTTTTATTGCTTTAAATGCGTTTTTAGCGCATGATTGTACATTTCAGCTGAATGTGTCAAAATCTTAAAAATTAACAGGTGCCCAAGCAATTTCATGCTAGAATCATCATCCGGATGCCAAAATAAACTAAATACAGCAAAAGATTTGAGCGCACAACGTTTGGTTTAGATTTGACAGCCATAATCAGCAATTGTGTACATTTGAGCTGAATGTGTCAAAATCTTAAAAATTAACAGGTGCCCAAGCAATTTCATGCTAGAATCATCATCCGGATGCCAAAATAAACTAAATACAGCAAAAGATTTGAGTGCACAACGTTTGGTTTAGGTTTGACAGCCATAATCACCTTTTTATTGCTTTAAATGCGTTTTTAGCGCATGATTGTACATTTGAGCTGAATGTGTCAAAATCTTAAAAATTAACGTGCCCAAGCAATTTCATGCTAGAATCATCATCCGGATGCCAAAATAAACTAAATACAGCAAAAGATTTGAGTGCACAACGTTTGGTTTAGATTTGACAGCCATAATCAGCAATTGTGTACATTTGAGCTGAATGTGTCAAAATCTTAAAAATTAACAGGTGCCCAAGCAATTTCATGCTAGAATCATCATCCGGATGCCAAAATAAACTAAATACAGCAAAAGATTTGAGTGCACAACGTTTGGTTTAGGTTTGACAGCCATAATCACCTTTTTATTGCTTTAAATGCGTTTTTAGCGCATGATTGTACATTTGAGCTGAATGTGTCAAAATCTTAAAAATTAACAGGTGCCCAAGCAATTTCATGCTAGAATCATCATCCGGATGCCAAAATAAACTAAGTACAGCAAAAGATTTGAGTGCACAACGTTTGGTTTAGATTTGACAGCCATAATCAGCAATTGTGTACATTTGAGCTGAATGTGTCAAAATCTTAAAAATTAACAGGTGCCCAAGCAATTTCATGCTAGAATCATCATCCGGATGCCAAAATAAACTAAATACAGCAAAAGATTTGAGTGCACAACGTTTGGTTTAGGTTTGACAGCCATAATCACCTTTTTATTGCTTTAAATGCGTTTTTAGCGCATGATTGTACATTTGAGCTGAATGTGTCAAAATCTTAAAAATTAACAGGTGCCCAAGCAATTTCATGCTAGAATCATCATCCGGATGCCAAAATAAACAAAATACAGCAAAAGATTTGAGTGCACAACGTTTGGTTTAGATTTGACAGCCATAATCAGCAATTGTGTACATTTGAGGTGAATGTGTCAAAATCTTAAAAATTAACAGGTGCCCAAGCAATTTCATGCTAGAATCATCATCCGGATGCCAAAATAAACTAAATACAGCAAAAGATTTGAGTGCACAACGTTTGGTTTAGATTTGACAGCCATAATCAGCAATTGTGTACATTTGAGCTGAATGTGTCAAAATCTTAAAAATTAACAGGTGCCCAAGCAATTTCATGCTAGAATCATCATCCGGATGCCAAAATAAACTAAATACAGCAAAAGATTTGAGTGCACAACGTTTGGTTTAGGTTTGACAGCCATAATCACCTTTTTATTGCTTTAAATGCGTTTTTAGCGCATGATTGTACATTTGAGCTGAATGTGTCAAAATCTTAAAAATTAACAGGTGCCCAAGCAATTTCATGCTAGAATCATCATCCGGATGCCAAAATAAACTAAATACAGCAAAAGATTTGAGTGCACAACGTTTGGTTTAGATTTGACAGCCATAATCAGCAATTGTGTACATTTGAGGTGAATGTGTCAAAATCTTAAAAATTAACAGGTGCCCAAGCAATTTCATGCTAGAATCATCATCCGGATGCCAAAATAAACTAAATACAGCAAAAGATTTGAGTGCACAACGTTTGGTTTTGGTTTGACAGCCATAATCACCTTTTTATTGCTTTAAATGCGTTTTTAGCGCATGATTGTACATTTGAGCTGAATGTGTCAAAATCTTAAAAATTAACAGGTGCCCAAGCAATTTCATGCTAGAATCATCATCCGGATGCCAAAATAAACTAAATACAGCAAAAGATTTGAGTGCACAACGTTTGGTTTAGATTTGACAGCCATAATCAGCAATTGTGTACATTTGAGCTGAATGTGTCAAAATCTTAAAAATTAACGGGTGCCCAAGCAATTTCATGCTAGAATCATCATCCGGATGCCAAAATAAACTAAATACAGCAAAAGATTTGAGTGCACAACGTTTGGTTTAGGTTTGACAGCCATAATCACCTTTTTATTGCTTTAAATGCGTTTTTAGCGCATGATTGTACATTTGAGCTGAATGTGTCAAAATCTTAAAAATTAACAGGTGCCCAAGCAATTTCATGCTAGAATCATCATCCGGATGCCAAAATAAACTAAATACAGCAAAAGATTTGAGTGCACAACGTTTGGTTTAGATTTGACAGCCATAATCAGCAATTGTGTACATTTGAGCTGAATGTGTCAAAATCTTAAAAATTAACAGGTGCCCAAGCAATTTCATGCTAGAATCATCATCCGGATGCCAAAATAAACTAAATACAGCAAAAGATTTGAGTGCACAACGTTTGGTTTAGGTTTGACAGCCATAATCACCTTTTTATTGCTTTAAATGCGTTTTTAGCGCATGATTGTACATTTGAGCTGAATGTGTCAAAATCTTAAAAATTAACAGGTGCCCAAGCAATTTCATGCTAGAATCATCATCCGGATGCCAAAATAAACTAAATACAGCAAAAGATTTGAGTGCACAACGTTTGGTTTAGATTTGACAGCCATAATCAGCAATTGTGTACATTTGAGCTGAATGTGTCAAAATCTTAAAAATTAACAGGTGCCCAAGCAATTTCATGCTAGAATCATCATCCGGATGCCAAAATAAACTAAATACAGCAAAAGATTTGAGTGCACAACGTTTGGTTTAGGTTTGACAGCCATAATCAGCAATTGTGTACATTTGAGCTGAATGTGTCAAAATCTTAAAAATTAACAGGTGCCCAAGCAATTTCATGCTAGAATCATCATCCGGATGCCAAAATAAACTAAATACAGCAAAAGATTTGAGTGCACAGCGTTTGGTTTAGATTTGACAGCCATAATCAGCAATTGTGTACATTTGAGCTGAATGTGTCAAAATCTTAAAAATTAACAGGTGCCCAAGCAATTTCATGCTAGAATCATCATCCGGATGCCAAAATAAACTAAATACAGCAAAAGATTTGAGTGCACAACGTTTGGTTTAGGTTTGACAGCCATAATCACCTTTTTATTGCTTTAAATGCGTTTTTAGCGCATGATTGTACATTTGAGCTGAATGTGTCAAAATCTTAAAAATTAACAGGTGCCCAAGCAATTTCATGCTAGAATCATCATCCGGATGCCAAAATAAACTAAATACAGCAAAAGATTTGAGCGCACAACGTTTGGTTTAGATTTGACAGCCATAATCAGCAATTGTGTACATTTGAGCTGAATGTGTCAAAATCTTAAAAATTAACAGGTGCCCAAGCAATTTCATGCTAGAATCATCATCCGGATGCCAAAATAAACTAAATACAGCAAAAGATTTGAGTGCACAACGTTTGGTTTAGGTTTGACAGCCATAATCACCTTTTTATTGCTTTAAATGCGTTTTTAGCGCATGATTGTACATTTGAGCTGAATGTGTCAAAATCTTAAAAATTAACGTGCCCAAGCAATTTCATGCTAGAATCATCATCCGGATGCCAAAATAAACTAAATACAGCAAAAGATTTGAGTGCACAACGTTTGGTTTAGATTTGACAGCCATAATCAGCAATTGTGTACATTTGAGCTGAATGTGTCAAAATCTTAAAAATTAACAGGTGCCCAAGCAATTTCATGCTAGAATCATCATCCGGATGCCAAAATAAACTAAATACAGCAAAAGATTTGAGTGCACAACGTTTGGTTTAGGTTTGACAGCCATAATCACCTTTTTATTGCTTTAAATGCGTTTTTAGCGCATGATTGTACATTTGAGCTGAATGTGTCAAAATCTTAAAAATTAACAGGTGCCCAAGCAATTTCATGCTAGAATCATCATCCGGATGCCAAAATAAACTAAGTACAGCAAAAGATTTGAGTGCACAACGTTTGGTTTAGATTTGACAGCCATAATCAGCAATTGTGTACATTTGAGCTGAATGTGTCAAAATCTTAAAAATTAACAGGTGCCCAAGCAATTTCATGCTAGAATCATCATCCGGATGCCAAAATAAACTAAATACAGCAAAAGATTTGAGTGCACAACGTTTGGTTTAGGTTTGACAGCCATAATCACCTTTTTATTGCTTTAAATGCGTTTTTAGCGCATGATTGTACATTTGAGCTGAATGTGTCAAAATCTTAAAAATTAACAGGTGCCCAAGCAATTTCATGCTAGAATCATCATCCGGATGCCAAAATAAACAAAATACAGCAAAAGATTTGAGTGCACAACGTTTGGTTTAGATTTGACAGCCATAATCAGCAATTGTGTACATTTGAGGTGAATGTGTCAAAATCTTAAAAATTAACAGGTGCCCAAGCAATTTCATGCTAGAATCATCATCCGGATGCCAAAATAAACTAAATACAGCAAAAGATTTGAGTGCACAACGTTTGGTTTAGATTTGACAGCCATAATCAGCAATTGTGTACATTTGAGCTGAATGTGTCAAAATCTTAAAAATTAACAGGTGCCCAAGCAATTTCATGCTAGAATCATCATCCGGATGCCAAAATAAACTAAATACAGCAAAAGATTTGAGTGCACAACGTTTGGTTTAGGTTTGACAGCCATAATCACCTTTTTATTGCTTTAAATGCGTTTTTAGCGCATGATTGTACATTTGAGCTGAATGTGTCAAAATCTTAAAAATTAACAGGTGCCCAAGCAATTTCATGCTAGAATCATCATCCGGATGCCAAAATAAACTAAATACAGCAAAAGATTTGAGTGCACAACGTTTGGTTTAGATTTGACAGCCATAATCAGCAATTGTGTACATTTGAGGTGAATGTGTCAAAATCTTAAAAATTAACAGGTGCCCAAGCAATTTCATGCTAGAATCATCATCCGGATGCCAAAATAAACTAAATACAGCAAAAGATTTGAGTGCACAACGTTTGGTTTTGGTTTGACAGCCATAATCACCTTTTTATTGCTTTAAATGCGTTTTTAGCGCATGATTGTACATTTGAGCTGAATGTGTCAAAATCTTAAAAATTAACAGGTGCCCAAGCAATTTCATGCTAGAATCATCATCCGGATGCCAAAATAAACTAAATACAGCAAAAGATTTGAGTGCACAACGTTTGGTTTAGATTTGACAGCCATAATCAGCAATTGTGTACATTTGAGCTGAATGTGTCAAAATCTTAAAAATTAACGGGTGCCCAAGCAATTTCATGCTAGAATCATCATCCGGATGCCAAAATAAACTAAATACAGCAAAAGATTTGAGTGCACAACGTTTGGTTTAGGTTTGACAGCCATAATCACCTTTTTATTGCTTTAAATGCGTTTTTAGCGCATGATTGTACATTTGAGCTGAATGTGTCAAAATCTTAAAAATTAACAGGTGCCCAAGCAATTTCATGCTAGAATCATCATCCGGATGCCAAAATAAACTAAATACAGCAAAAGATTTGAGTGCACAACGTTTGGTTTAGATTTGACAGCCATAATCAGCAATTGTGTACATTTGAGCTGAATGTGTCAAAATCTTAAAAATTAACAGGTGCCCAAGCAATTTCATGCTAGAATCATCATCCGGATGCCAAAATAAACTAAATACAGCAAAAGATTTGAGTGCACAACGTTTGGTTTAGGTTTGACAGCCATAATCACCTTTTTATTGCTTTAAATGCGTTTTTAGCGCATGATTGTACATTTGAGCTGAATGTGTCAAAATCTTAAAAATTAACAGGTGCCCAAGCAATTTCATGCTAGAATCATCATCCGGATGCCAAAATAAACTAAATACAGCAAAAGATTTGAGTGCACAACGTTTGGTTTAGATTTGACAGCCATAATCAGCAATTGTGTACATTTGAGCTGAATGTGTCAAAATCTTAAAAATTAACAGGTGCCCAAGCAATTTCATGCTAGAATCATCATCCGGATGCCAAAATAAACTAAATACAGCAAAAGATTTGAGTGCACAACGTTTGGTTTAGGTTTGACAGCCATAATCAGCAATTGTGTACATTTGAGCTGAATGTGTCAAAATCTTAAAAATTAACAGGTGCCCAAGCAATTTCATGCTAGAATCATCATCCGGATGCCAAAATAAACTAAATACAGCAAAAGATTTGAGTGCACAGCGTTTGGTTTAGATTTGACAGCCATAATCAGCAATTGTGTACATTTGAGCTGAATGTGTCAAAATCTTAAAAATTAACAGGTGCCCAAGCAATTTCATGCTAGAATCATCATCCGGATGCCAAAATAAACTAAATACAGCAAAAGATTTGAGTGCACAACGTTTGGTTTAGGTTTGACAGCCATAATCAGCAATTGTGTACATTTGAGCTGAATGTGTCAAAATCTTAAAAATTAACAGGTGCCCAAGCAATTTCATGCTAGAATCATCATCCGGATGCCAAAATAAACTAAATACAGCAAAAGATTTGAGTGCACAGCGTTTGGTTTAGATTTGACAGCCATAATCAGCAATTGTGTACATTTGAGCTGAATGTGTCAAAATCTTAAAAATTAACAGGTGCCCAAGCAATTTCATGCTAGAATCATCATCCGGATGCCAAAATAAACTAAATACAGCAAAAGATTTGAGTGCACAACGTTTGGTTTAGGTTTGACAGCCATAATCAGCAATTGTGTACATTTGAGCTGAATGTGTCAAAATCTTAAAAATTAACAGGTGCCCAAGCAATTTCATGCTAGAATCATCATCCGGATGCCAAAATAAACTAAATACAGCAAAAGATTTGAGTGCACAACGTTTGGTTTAGATTTGACAGCCATAATCAGCAATTGTGTACATTTGAGCTGAATGTGTCAAAATCTTAAAAATTAACAGGTGCCCAAGCAATTTCATGCTAGAATCATCATCCGGATGCCAAAATAAACTAAATACAGCAAAAGATTTGAGTGCACAACGTTTGGTTTAGGTTTGACAGCCATAATCAGCAATTGTGTACATTTGAGCTGAATGTGTCAAAATCTTAAAAATTAACAGGTGCCCAAGCAATTTCATGCTAGAATCATCATCCGGATGCCAAAATAAACTAAATACAGCAAAAGATTTGAGTGCACAACGTTTGGTTTAGGTTTGACAGCCATAATCACCTTTTTATTGCTTTAAATGCGTTTTTAGCGCATGATTGTACATTTGAGCTGAATGTGTCAAAATCTTAAAAATTAACAGGTGCCCAAGCAATTTCATGCTAGAATCATCATCCGGATGCCAAAATAAACTAAATACAGCAAAAGATTTGAGTGCACAACGTTTGGTTTAGATTTGACAGCCATAATCAGCAATTGTGTACATTTGAGCTGAATGTGTCAAAATCTTAAAAATTAACAGGTGCCCAAGCAATTTCATGCTAGAATCATCATCCGGATGCCAAAATAAACTAAATACAGCAAAAGATTTGAGTGCACAACGTTTGGTTTAGGTTTGACAGCCATAATCAGCAATTGTGTACATTTGAGCTGAATGTGTCAAAATCTTAAAAATTAACAGGTGCCCAAGCAATTTCATGCTAGAATCATCATCCGGATGCCAAAATAAACTAAATACAGCAAAAGATTTGAGTGCACAACGTTTGGTTTAGGTTTGACAGCCATAATCACCTTTTTATTGCTTTAAATGCGTTTTTAGCGCATGATTGTACATTTGAGCTGAATGTGTCAAAATCTTAAAAATTAACAGGTGCCCAAGCAATTTCATGCTAGAATCATCATCCGGATGCCAAAATAAACTAAATACAGCAAAAGATTTGAGTGCACAACGTTTGGTTTAGATTTGACAGCCATAATCAGCAATTGTGTACATTTGAGCTGAATGTGTCAAAATCTTAAAAATTAACAGGTGCCCAAGCAATTTCATGCTAGAATCATCATCCGGATGCCAAAATAAACTAAATACAGCAAAAGATTTGAGTGCACAACGTTTGGTTTAGGTTTGACAGCCATAATCACCTTTTTATTGCTTTAAATGCGTTTTTAGCGCATGATTGTACATTTGAGCTGAATGTGTCAAAATCTTAAAAATTAACAGGTGCCCAAGCAATTTCATGCTAGAATCATCATCCGGATGCCAAAATAAACTAAATACAGCAAAAGATTTGAGTGCACAACGTTTGGTTTAGATTTGACAGCCATAATCAGCAATTGTGTACATTTGAGCTGAATGTGTCAAAATCTTAAAAATTAACAGGTGCCCAAGCAATTTCATGCTAGAATCATCATCCGGATGCCAAAATAAACTAAATACAGCAAAAGATTTGAGTGCACAACGTTTGGTTTAGGTTTGACAGCCATAATCAGCAATTGTGTACATTTGAGCTGAATGTGTCAAAATCTTAAAAATTAACAGGTGCCCAAGCAATTTCATGCTAGAATCATCATCCGGATGCCAAAATAAACTAAATACAGCAAAAGATTTGAGTGCACAGCGTTTGGTTTAGATTTGACAGCCATAATCAGCAATTGTGTACATTTGAGCTGAATGTGTCAAAATCTTAAAAATTAACAGGTGCCCAAGCAATTTCATGCTAGAATCATCATCCGGATGCCAAAATAAACTAAATACAGCAAAAGATTTGAGTGCACAACGTTTGGTTTAGGTTTGACAGCCATAATCACCTTTTTATTGCTTTAAATGCGTTTTTAGCGCATGATTGTACATTTGAGCTGAATGTGTCAAAATCTTAAAAATTAACAGGTGCCCAAGCAATTTCATGCTAGAATCATCATCCGGTTGCCAAAATAAACTAAATACAGCAAAAGATTTGAGTGCACAACGTTTGGTTTAGATTTGACAGCCATAATCAGCAATTGTGTACATTTGAGGTGAATGTGTCAAAATCTTAAAAATTAACAGGTGCCCAAGCAATTTCATGCTAGAATCATCATCCGGATGCCAAAATAAACTAAATACAGCAAAAGATTTGAGTGCACAACGTTTGGTTTAGATTTGACAGCCATAATCAGCAATTGTGTACATTTGAGCTGAATGTGTCAAAATCTTAAAAATTAACAGGTGCCCAAGCAATTTCATGCTAGAATCATCATCCGGATGCCAAAATAAACTAAATACAGCAAAAGATTTGAGTGCACAACGTTTGGTTTAGGTTTGACAGCCATAATCACCTTTTTATTGCTTTAAATGCGTTTTTAGCGCATGATTGTACATTTGAGCTGAATGTGTCAAAATCTTAAAAATTAACAGGTGCCCAAGCAATTTCATGCTAGAATCATCATCCGGATGCCAAAATAAACTAAATACAGCAAAAGATTTGAGTGCACAACGTTTGGTTTAGATTTGACAGCCATAATCAGCAATTGTGTACATTTGAGGTGAATGTGTCAAAATCTTAAAAATTAACAGGTGCCCAAGCAATTTCATGCTAGAATCATCATCCGGATGCCAAAATAAACTAAATACAGCAAAAGATTTGAGTGCACAACGTTTGGTTTAGGTTTGACAGCCATAATCACCTTTTTATTGCTTTAAATGCGTTTTTAGCGCATGATTGTACATTTGAGCTGAATGTGTCAAAATCTTAAAAATTAACAGGCGCCCAAGCAATTTCATGCTAGAATCATCA
This sequence comes from Festucalex cinctus, assembly GCF_051991245.1. Taxonomy (NCBI): domain Eukaryota; kingdom Metazoa; phylum Chordata; class Actinopteri; order Syngnathiformes; family Syngnathidae; genus Festucalex; species Festucalex cinctus. Next base: position 184,744 of record NW_027520312.1, read on the forward strand.
TCCGGATGCCAAAATAAACTAAATACAGCAAAAGATTTGAGTGCACAACGTTTGGTTTAGGTTTGACAGCCATAATCACCTTTTTATTGCTTTAAATGCGTTTTTAGCGCATGATTGTACATTTCAGCTGAATGTGTCAAAATCTTAAAAATTAACAGGTGCCCAAGCAATTTCATGCTAGAATCATCATCCGGATGCCAAAATAAACTAAATACAGCAAAAGATTTGAGTGCACAACGTTTGGTTTAGATTTGACAGCCATAATCAGCAATTGTGTACATTTGAGCTGAATGTGTCAAAATCTTAAAAATTAACAGGTGCCCAAGCAATTTCATGCTAGAATCATCATCCGGATGCCAAAATAAACTAAATACAGCAAAAGATTTGAGTGCACAACGTTTGGTTTAGGTTTGACAGCCATAATCACCTTTTTATTGCTTTAAATGCGTTTTTAGCGCATGATTGTACATTTGAGCTGAATGTGTCAAAATCTTAAAAATTAACAGGTGCCCAAGCAATTTCATGCTAGAATCATCATCCGGATGCCAAAATAAACTAAATACAGCAAAAGATTTGAGTGCACAACGTTTGGTTTAGATTTGACAGCCATAATCAGCAATTGTGTACATTTGAGGTGAATGTGTCAAAATCTTAAAAATTAACAGGTGCCCAAGCAATTTCAATCTAGAATCATCATCCGGATGCCAAAATAAACTAAATACAGCAAAAGATTTGAGTGCACAACGTTTGGTTTAGGTTTGACAGCCATAATCACCTTTTTATTGCTTTAAATGCGTTTTTAGCGCATGATTGTACATTTGAGCTGAATGTGTCAAAATCTTAAAAATTAACAGGTGCCCAAGCAATTTCATGCTAGAATCATCATCCGGATGCCAAAATAAACTAAATACAGCAAAAGATTTGAGTGCACAACGTTTGGTTTAGATTTCACAGCCATAATCAGCAATTGTGTACATTTGAGCTGAATGTGTCAAAATCTTAAAAATTAACAGGTGCCCAAGCAATTTCATGCTAGAATCATCATCCGGATGCCAAAATAAACTAAATACAGCAAAAGATTTGAGTGCACAACGTTTGGTTTAGGTTTGACAGCCATAATCACCTTTTTATTGCTTTAAATGCGTTTTTAGCGCATGATTGTACATTTCAGCTGAATGTGTCAAAATCTTAAAAATTAACAGGTGCCCAAGCAATTTCATGCTAGAATCATCATCCGGATGCCAAAATAAACTAAATACAGCAAAAGATTTGAGCGCACAACGTTTGGTTTAGATTTGACAGCCATAATCAGCAATTGTGTACATTTGAGCTGAATGTGTCAAAATCTTAAAAATTAACAGGTGCCCAAGCAATTTCATGCTAGAATCATCATCCGGATGCCAAAATAAACTAAATACAGCAAAAGATTTGAGTGCACAACGTTTGGTTTAGATTTGACAGCCATAATCAGCAATTGTGTACATTTGAGCTGAATGCGTCAAAATCTTAAAAATTAACAGGTGCCCAAGCAATTTCATGCTAGAATCATCATCCGGATGCCAAAATAAACTAAATACAGCAAAAGATTTGAGTGCACAACGTTTGGTTTAGGTTTGACAGCCATAATCACCTTTTTATTGCTTTAAATGCGTTTTTAGCGCATGATTGTACATTTGAGCTGAATGTGTCAAAATCTTAAAAATTAACAGGTGCCCAAGCAATTTCATGCTAGAATCATCATCCGGATGCCAAAATAAACTAAATACAGCAAAAGATTTGAGTGCACAACGTTTGGTTTAGATTTGACAGCCATAATCAGCAATTGTGTACATTTGAGGTGAATGTGTCAAAATCTTAAAAATTAACAGGTGCCCAAGCAATTTCATGCTAGAATCATCATCCGGATGCCAAAATAAACTAAATACAGCAAAAGATTTGAGTGCACAACGTTTGGTTTAGGTTTGACAGCCATAATCACCTTTTTATTGCTTTAAATGCGTTTTTAGCGCATGATTGTACATTTGAGCTGAATGTGTCAAAATCTTAAAAATTAACAGGTGCCCAAGCAATTTCATGCTAGAATCATCATCCGGATGCCAAAATAAACTAAATACAGCAAAAGATTTGAGTGCACAACGTTTGGTTTAGATTTGACAGCCATAATCAGCAATTGTGTACATTTGAGCTGAATGTGTCAAAATCTTAAAAATTAACAGGTGCCCAAGCAATTTCATGCTAGAATCATCATCCGGATGCCAAAATAAACTAAATACAGCAAAAGATTTGAGTGCACAACGTTTGGTTTAGGTTTGACAGCCATAATCACCTTTTTATTGCTTTAAATGCGTTTTTAGCGCATGATTGTACATTTCAGCTGAATGTGTCAAAATCTTAAAAATTAACAGGTGCCCAAGCAATTTCATGCTAGAATCATCATCCGGATGCCAAAATAAACTAAATACAGCAAAAGATTTGAGCGCACAACGTTTGGTTTAGATTTGACAGCCATAATCAGCAATTGTGTACATTTGAGCTGAATGTGTCAAAATCTTAAAAATTAACAGGTGCCCAAGCAATTTCATGCTAGAATCATCATCCGGATGCCAAAATAAACTAAATACAGCAAAAGATTTGAGTGCACAAGGTTTGGTTTAGGTTTGACAGCCATAATCACCTTTTTATTGCTTTAAATGCGTTTTTAGCGCATGATTGTACATTTCAGCTGAATGTGTCAAAATCTTAAAAATTAACAGGTGCCCAAGCAATTTCATGCTAGAATCATCATCCGGATGCCAAAATAAACTAAATACAGCAAAAGATTTGAGCGCACAACGTTTGGTTTAGATTTGACAGCCATAATCAGCAATTGTGTACATTTGAGCTGAATGTGTCAAAATCTTAAAAATTAACAGGTGCCCAAGCAATTTCATGCTAGAATCATCATCCGGATGCCAAAATAAACTAAATACAGCAAAAGATTTGAGTGCACAACGTTTGGTTTAGGTTTGACAGCCATAATCACCTTTTTATTGCTTTAAATGCGTTTTTAGCGCATGATTGTACATTTGAGCTGAATGTGTCAAAATCTTAAAAATTAACAGGTGCCCAAGCAATTTCATGCTAGAATCATCATCCGGATGCCAAAATAAACTAAATACAGCAAAAGATTTGAGTGCACAACGTTTGGTTTAGATTTGACAGCCATAATCAGCAATTGTGTACATTTGAGCTGAATGTGTCAAAATCTTAAAAATTAACAGGTGCCCAAGCAATTTCATGCTAGAATCATCATCCGGATGCCAAAATAAACTAAATACAGCAAAAGATTTGAGTGTACAACGTTTGGTTTTGGTTTGACAGCCATAATCACCTTTTTATTGCTTTAAATGCGTTTTTAGCGCATGATTGTACATTTGAGCTGAATGTGTCAAAATCTTAAAAATTAACAGGTGCCCAAGCAATTTCATGCTAGAATCATCATCCGGATGCCAAAATAAACTAAATACAGCAAAAGATTTGAGTGCACAACGTTTGGTTTAGATTTGACAGCCATAATCAGCAATTGTGTACATTTGAGCTGAATGTGTCAAAATCTTAAAAATTAACGGGTGCCCAAGCAATTTCATGCTAGAATCATCATCCGGATGCCAAAATAAACTAAATACAGCAAAAGATTTGAGTGCACAACGTTTGGTTTAGGTTTGACAGCCATAATCACCTTTTTATTGCTTTAAATGCGTTTTTAGCGCATGATTGTACATTTGAGCTGAATGTGTCAAAATCTTAAAAATTAACAGGTGCCCAAGCAATTTCATGCTAGAATCATCATCCGGATGCCAAAATAAACTAAATACAGCAAAAGATTTGAGTGCACAACGTTTGGTTTAGATTTGACAGCCATAATCAGCAATTGTGTACATTTGAGCTGAATGTGTCAAAATCTTAAAAATTAACAGGTGCCCAAGCAATTTCATGCTAGAATCATCATCCGGATGCCAAAATAAACTAAATACAGCAAAAGATTTGAGTGCACAACGTTTGGTTTAGGTTTGACAGCCATAATCACCTTTTTATTGCTTTAAATGCGTTTTTAGCGCATGATTGTACATTTGAGCTGAATGTGTCAAAATCTTAAAAATTAACGTGCCCAAGCAATTTCATGCTAGAATCATCATCCGGATGCCAAAATAAACTAAATACAGCAAAAGATTTGAGTGCACAACGTTTGGTTTAGATTTGACAGCCATAATCAGCAATTGTGTACATTTGAGCTGAATGTGTCAAAATCTTAAAAATTAACAGGTGCCCAAGCAATTTCATGCTAGAATCATCATCCGGATGCCAAAATAAACTAAATACAGCAAAAGATTTGAGTGCACAACGTTTGGTTTAGGTTTGACAGCCATAATCACCTTTTTATTGCTTTAAATGCGTTTTTAGCGCATGATTGTACATTTGAGCTGAATGTGTCAAAATCTTAAAAATTAACAGGTGCCCAAGCAATTTCATGCTAGAATCATCATCCGGATGCCAAAATAAACTAAATACAGCAAAAGATTTGAGTGCACAACGTTTGGTTTAGATTTGACAGCCATAATCAGCAATTGTGTACATTTGAGCTGAATGTGTCAAAATCTTAAAAATTAACAGGTGCCCAAGCAATTTCATGCTAGAATCATCATCCGGATGCCAAAATAAACTAAATACAGCAAAAGATTTGAGTGCACAACGTTTGGTTTAGGTTTGACAGCCATAATCACCTTTTTATTGCTTTAAATGCGTTTTTAGCGCATGATTGTACATTTGAGCTGAATGTGTCAAAATCTTAAAAATTAACAGGTGCCCAAGCAATTTCATGCTAGAATCATCATCCGGATGCCAAAATAAACAAAATACAGCAAAAGATTTGAGTGCACAACGTTTGGTTTAGATTTGACAGCCATAATCAGCAATTGTGTACATTTGAGCTGAATGTGTCAAAATCTTAAAAATTAACAGGTGCCCAAGCAATTTCATGCTAGAATCATCATCCGGATGCCAAAATAAACTAAATACAGCAAAAGATTTGAGTGCACAACGTTTGGTTTAGATTTGACAGCCATAATCAGCAATTGTGTACATTTGAGCTGAATGTGTCAAAATCTTAAAAATTAACAGGTGCCCAAGCAATTTCATGCTAGAATCATCATCCGGATACCAAAATAAACTAAATACAGCAAAAGATTTGAGTGCACAACGTTTGGTTTAGGTTTGACAGCCATAATCACCTTTTTATTGCTTTAAATGCGTTTTTAGCGCATGATTGTACATTTGAGCTGAATGTGTCAAAATCTTAAAAATTAACAGGTGCCCAAGCAATTTCATGCTAGAATCATCATCCGGATGCCAAAATAAACTAAATACAGCAAAAGATTTGAGTGCACAACGTTTGGTTTAGATTTGACAGCCATAATCAGCAATTGTGTACATTTGAGGTGAATGTGTCAAAATCTTAAAAATTAACAGGTGCCCAAGCAATTTCATGCTAGAATCATCATCCGGATGCCAAAATAAACTAAATACAGCAAAAGATTTGAGTGCACAACGTTTGGTTTAGGTTTGACAGCCATAATCACCTTTTTATTGCTTTAAATGCGTTTTTAGCGCATGATTGTACATTTGAGCTGAATGTGTCAAAATCTTAAAAATTAACAGGTGCCCAAGCAATTTCATGCTAGAATCATCATCCGGATGCCAAAATAAACTAAATACAGCAAAAGATTTGAGTGCACAACGTTTGGTTTAGATTTGACAGCCATAATCAGCAATTGTGTACATTTGAGCTGAATGTGTCAAAATCTTAAAAATTAACGGGTGCCCAAGCAATTTCATGCTAGAATCATCATCCGGATGCCAAAATAAACTAAATACAGCAAAAGATTTGAGCGCACAACGTTTGGTTTAGGTTTGACAGCCATAATCACCTTTTTATTGCTTTAAATGCGTTTTTAGCGCATGATTGTACATTTGAGCTGAATGTGTCAAAATCTTAAAAATTAACAGGTGCCCAAGCAATTTCATGCTAGAATCATCATCCGGATGCCAAAATAAACTAAATACAGCAAAAGATTTGAGTGCACAACGTTTGGTTTAGATTTGACAGCCATAATCAGCAATTGTGTACATTTGAGCTGAATGTGTCAAAATCTTAAAAATTAACAGGTGCCCAAGCAATTTCATGCTAGAATCATCATCCGGATGCCAAAATAAACTAAATACAGCAAAAGATTTGAGTGCACAACGTTTGGTTTAGGTTTGACAGCCATAATCACCTTTTTATTGCTTTAAATGCGTTTTTAGCGCATGATTGTACATTTGAGCTGAATGTGTCAAAATCTTAAAAATTAACGTGCCCAAGCAATTTCATGCTAGAATCATCATCCGGATGCCAAAATAAACTAAATACAGCAAAAGATTTGAGTGCACAACGTTTGGTTTAGGTTTGACAGCCATAATCACCTTTTTATTGCTTTAAATGCGTTTTTAGCGCATGATTGTACATTTGAGCTGAATGTGTCAAAATCTTAAAAATTAACAGGTGCCCAAGCAATTTCATGCTAGAATCATCATCCGGATGCCAAAATAAACTAAATACAGCAAAAGATTTGAGTGCACAACGTTTGGTTTAGATTTGACAGCCATAATCAGCAATTGTGTACATTTGAGCTGAATGTGTCAAAATCTTAAAAATTAACAGGTGCCCAAGCAATTTCATGCTAGAATCATCATCCGGATGCCAAAATAAACTAAATACAGCAAAAGATTTGAGTGCACAACGTTTGGTTTAGGTTTGACAGCCATAATCACCTTTTTATTGCTTTAAATGCGTTTTTAGCGCATGATTGTACATTTGAGCTGAATGTGTCAAAATCTTAAAAATTAACGTGCCCAAGCAATTTCATGCTAGAATCATCATCCGGATGCCAAAATAAACTAAATACAGCAAAAGATTTGAGTGCACAACGTTTGGTTTAGATTTGACAGCCATAATCAGCAATTGTGTACATTTGAGCTGAATGTGTCAAAATCTTAAAAATTAACAGGTGCCCAAGCAATTTCATGCTAGAATCATCATCCGGATGCCAAAATAAACTAAATACAGCAAAAGATTTGAGTGCACAACGTTTGGTTTAGGTTTGACAGCCATAATCACCTTTTTATTGCTTTAAATGCGTTTTTAGCGCATGATTGTACATTTGAGCTGAATGTGTCAAAATCTTAAAAATTAACAGGTGCCCAAGCAATTTCATGCTAGAATCATCATCCGGATGCCAAAATAAACTAAATACAGCAAAAGATTTGAGTGCACAACGTTTGGTTTAGATTTGACAGCCATAATCAGCAATTGTGTACATTTGAGCTGAATGTGTCAAAATCTTAAAAATTAACAGGTGCCCAAGCAATTTCATGCTAGAATCATCATCCGGATGCCAAAATAAACTAAATACAGCAAAAGATTTGAGTGCACAACGTTTGGTTTAGATTTGACAGCCATAATCAGCAATTGTGTACATTTGAGCTGAATGTGTCAAAATCTTAAAAATTAACAGGTGCCCAAGCAATTTCATGCTAGAATCATCATCCGGATGCCAAAATAAACTAAATACAGCAAAAGATTTGAGTGCACAACGTTTGGTTTAGGTTTGACAGCCATAATCACCTTTTTATTGCTTTAAATGCGTTTTTAGCGCATGATTGTACATTTGAGCTGAATGTGTCAAAATCTTAAAAATTAACAGGTGCCCAAGCAATTTCATGCTAGAATCATCATCCGGATGCCAAAATAAACTAAATACAGCAAAAGATTTGAGTGCACAACGTTTGGTTTAGATTTGACAGCCATAATCAGCAATTGTGTACATTTGAGGTGAATGTGTCAAAATCTTAAAAATTAACAGGTGCCCAAGCAATTTCATGCTAGAATCATCATCCGGATGCCAAAATAAACTAAATACAGCAAAAGATTTGAGTGCACAACGTTTGGTTTAGGTTTGACAGCCATAATCACCTTTTTATTGCTTTAAATGCGTTTTTAGCGCATGATTGTACATTTGAGCTGAATGTGTCAAAATCTTAAAAATTAACAGGTGCCCAAGCAATTTCATGCTAGAATCATCATCCGGATGCCAAAATAAACTAAATACAGCAAAAGATTTGAGTGCACAACGTTTGGTTTAGATTTGACAGCCATAATCAGCAATTGTGTACATTTGAGCTGAATGTGTCAAAATCTTAAAAATTAACAGGTGCCCAAGCAATTTCATGCTAGAATCATCATCCGGATGCCAAAATAAACTAAATACAGCAAAAGATTTGAGTGCACAACGTTTGGTTTAGGTTTGACAGCCATAATCACCTTTTTATTGCTTTAAATGCGTTTTTAGCGCATGATTGTACATTTGAGCTGAATGTGTCAAAATCTTAAAAATTAACAGGTGCCCAAGCAATTTCATGCTAGAATCATCATCCGGATGCCAAAATAAACTAAATACAGCAAAAGATTTGAGCGCACAACGTTTGGTTTAGATTTGACAGCCATAATCAGCAATTGTGTACATTTGAGCTGAATGTGTCAAAATCTTAAAAATTAACAGGTGCCCAAGCAATTTCATGCTAGAATCATCATCCGGATGCCAAAATAAACTAAATACAGCAAAAGATTTGAGTGCACAACGTTTGGTTTAGGTTTGACAGCCATAATCACCTTTTTATTGCTTTAAATGCGTTTTTAGCGCATGATTGTACATTTGAGCTGAATGTGTCAAAATCTTAAAAATTAACGTGCCCAAGCAATTTCATGCTAGAATCATCATCCGGATGCCAAAATAAACTAAATACAGCAAAAGATTTGAGTGCACAACGTTTGGTTTAGATTTGACAGCCATAATCAGCAATTGTGTACATTTGAGCTGAATGTGTCAAAATCTTAAAAATTAACAGGTGCCCAAGCAATTTCATGCTAGAATCATCATCCGGATGCCAAAATAAACTAAATACAGCAAAAGATTTGAGTGCACAACGTTTGGTTTAGGTTTGACAGCCATAATCACCTTTTTATTGCTTTAAATGCGTTTATAGCGCATGATTGTACATTTGAGCTGAATGTGTCAAAATCTTAAAAATTAACAGGTGCCCAAGCAATTTCATGCTAGAATCATCATCCGGATGCCAAAATAAACTAAATACAGCAAAAGATTTGAGTGCACAACGTTTGGTTTAGATTTGACAGCCATAATCAGCAATTGTGTACATTTGAGCTGAATGTGTCAAAATCTTAAAAATTAACAGGTGCCCAAGCAATTTCATGCTAGAATCATCATCCGGATGCCAAAATAAACTAAATACAGCAAAAGATTTGAGTGCACAACGTTTGGTTTAGGTTTGACAGCCATAATCACCTTTTTATTGCTTTAAATGCGTTTTTAGCGCATGATTGTACATTTGAGCTGAATGTGTCAAAATCTTAAAAATTAACAGGTGCCCAAGCAATTTCATGCTAGAATCATCATCCGGATGCCAAAATAAACAAAATACAGCAAAAGATTTGAGTGCACAACGTTTGGTTTAGATTTGACAGCCATAATCAGCAATTGTGTACATTTGAGCTGAATGTGTCAAAATCTTAAAAATTAACAGGTGCCCAAGCAATTTCATGCTAGAATCATCATCCGGATGCCAAAATAAACTAAATACAGCAAAAGATTTGAGTGCACAACGTTTGGTTTTGGTTTGACAGCCATAATCACCTTTTTATTGCTTTAAATGCGTTTGTAGCGCATGATTGTACATTTGAGCTGAATGTGTCAAAATCTTAAAAATTAACAGGTGCCCAAGCAATTTCATGCTAGAATCATCATCCGGATGCCAAAATAAACTAAATACAGCAAAAGATTTGAGTGCACAACGTTTGGTTTAGATTTGACAGCCATAATCAGCAATTGTGTACATTTGAGCTGAATGTGTCAAAATCTTAAAAATTAACAGGTGCCCAAGCAATTTCATGCTAGAATCATCATCCGGATGCCAAAATAAACTAAATACAGCAAAAGATTTGAGTGCACAACGTTTGGTTTAGGTTTGACAGCCATAATCACCTTTTTATTGCTTTAAATGCGTTTTTAGCGCATGATTGTACATTTGAGCTGAATGTGTCAAAATCTTAAAAATTAACAGGTGCCCAAGCAATTTCATGCTAGAATCATCATCCGGATGCCAAAATAAACTAAATACAGCAAAAGATTTGAGTGCACAACGTTTGGTTTAGATTTGACAGCCATAATCAGCAATTGTGTACATTTGAGGTGAATGTGTCAAAATCTTAAAAATTAACAGGTGCCCAAGCAATTTCATGCTAGAATCATCATCCGGATGCCAAAATAAACTAAATACAGCAAAAGATTTGAGTGCACAACGTTTGGTTTAGGTTTGACAGCCATAATCACCTTTTTATTGCTTTAAATGCGTTTTTAGCGCATGATTGTACATTTGAGCTGAATGTGTCAAAATCTTAAAAATTAACAGGTGCCCAAGCAATTTCATGCTAGAATCATCATCCGGATGCCAAAATAAACTAAATACAGCAAAAGATTTGAGTGCACAACGTTTGGTTTAGATTTGACAGCCATAATCAGCAATTGTGTACATTTGAGCTGAATGTGTCAAAATCTTAAAAATTAACAGGTGCCCAAGCAATTTCATGCTAGAATCATCATCCGGATGCCAAAATAAACTAAATACAGCAAAAGATTTGAGTGCACAACGTTTGGTTTAGGTTTGACAGCCATAATCACCTTTTTATTGCTTTAAATGCGTTTTTAGCGCATGATTGTACATTTGAGCTGAATGTGTCAAAATCTTAAAAATTAACAGGTGCCCAAGCAATTTCATGCTAGAATCATCATCCGGATGCCAAAATAAACTAAATACAGCAAAAGATTTGAGCGCACAACGTTTGGTTTAGATTTGACAGCCATAATCAGCAATTGTGTACATTTGAGCTGAATGTGTCAAAATCTTAAAAATTAACAGGTGCCCAAGCAATTTCATGCTAGAATCATCATCCGGATGCCAAAATAAACTAAATACAGCAAAAGATTTGAGTGCACAACGTTTGGTTTAGGTTTGACAGCCATAATCACCTTTTTATTGCTTTAAATGCGTTTTTAGCGCATGATTGTACATTTGAGCTGAATGTGTCAAAATCTTAAAAATTAACGTGCCCAAGCAATTTCATGCTAGAATCATCATCCGGATGCCAAAATAAACTAAATACAGCAAAAGATTTGAGTGCACAACGTTTGGTTTAGATTTGACAGCCATAATCAGCAATTGTGTACATTTGAGCTGAATGTGTCAAAATCTTAAAAATTAACAGGTGCCCAAGCAATTTCATGCTAGAATCATCATCCGGATGCCAAAATAAACTAAATACAGCAAAAGATTTGAGTGCACAACGTTTGGTTTAGGTTTGACAGCCATAATCACCTTTTTATTGCTTTAAATGCGTTTATAGCGCATGATTGTACATTTGAGCTGAATGTGTCAAAATCTTAAAAATTAACAGGTGCCCAAGCAATTTCATGCTAGAATCATCATCCGGATGCCAAAATAAACTAAATACAGCAAAAGATTTGAGTGCACAACGTTTGGTTTAGATTTGACAGCCATAATCAGCAATTGTGTACATTTGAGCTGAATGTGTCAAAATCTTAAAAATTAACAGGTGCCCAAGCAATTTCATGCTAGAATCATCATCCGGATGCCAAAATAAACTAAATACAGCAAAAGATTTGAGTGCACAACGTTTGGTTTAGGTTTGACAGCCATAATCACCTTTTTATTGCTTTAAATGCGTTTTTAGCGCATGATTGTACATTTGAGCTGAATGTGTCAAAATCTTAAAAATTAACAGGTGCCCAAGCAATTTCATGCTAGAATCATCATCCGGATGCCAAAATAAACAAAATACAGCAAAAGATTTGAGTGCACAACGTTTGGTTTAGATTTGACAGCCATAATCAGCAATTGTGTACATTTGAGCTGAATGTGTCAAAATCTTAAAAATTAACAGGTGCCCAAGCAATTTCATGCTAGAATCATCATCCGGATGCCAAAATAAACTAAATACAGCAAAAGATTTGAGTGCACAACGTTTGGTTTTGGTTTGACAGCCATAATCACCTTTTTATTGCTTTAAATGCGTTTGTAGCGCATGATTGTACATTTGAGCTGAATGTGTCAAAATCTTAAAAATTAACAGGTGCCCAAGCAATTTCATGCTAGAATCATCATCCGGATGCCAAAATAAACTAAATACAGCAAAAGATTTGAGTGCACAACGTTTGGTTTAGATTTGACAGCCATAATCAGCAATTGTGTACATTTGAGCTGAATGTGTCAAAATCTTAAAAATTAACAGGTGCCCAAGCAATTTCATGCTAGAATCATCATCCGGATGCCAAAATAAACTAAATACAGCAAAAGATTTGAGTGCACAACGTTTGGTTTAGGTTTGACAGCCATAATCACCTTTTTATTGCTTTAAATGCGTTTTTAGCGCATGATTGTACATTTGAGCTGAATGTGTCAAAATCTTAAAAATTAACAGGTGCCCAAGCAATTTCATGCTAGAATCATCATCCGGATGCCAAAATAAACTAAATACAGCAAAAGATTTGAGTGCACAACGTTTGGTTTAGATTTGACAGCCATAATCAGCAATTGTGTACATTTGAGCTGAATGTGTCAAAATCTTAAAAATTAACAGGTGCCCAAGCAATTTCATGCTAGAATCATCATCCGGATGCCAAAATAAACTAAATACAGCAAAAGATTTGAGTGCACAACGTTTGGTTTAGGTTTGACAGCCATAATCACCTTTTTATTGCTTTAAATGCGTTTTTAGCGCATGATTGTACATTTGAGCTGAATGTGTCAAAATCTTAAAAATTAACAGGTGCCCAAGCAATTTCATGCTAGAATCATCATCCGGATGCCAAAATAAACTAAATACAGCAAAAGATTTGAGTGCACAACGTTTGGTTTAGATTTGACAGCCATAATCAGCAATTGTGTACATTTGAGCTGAATGTGTCAAAATCTTAAAAATTAACAGGTGCCCAAGCAATTTCATGCTAGAATCATCATCCGGATGCCAAAATAAACTAAATACAGCAAAAGATTTGAGTGCACAACCTTTGGTTTAGATTTGACAGCCATAATCAGCAATTGTGTACATTTGAGCTGAATGTGTCAAAATC